>NC_069509.1:86292788-86542788 GCF_027579735.1 Bombina bombina | reverse complement strand
TGTGTGTGTTTGCGGGTGTGTGTGTTTGCGGGTGTGTGTGTGTGTTTGCGGGTGTGTATGTTTGTGTGTGTGTTTGCGGGTGTGTGTGTTTGCGGGGGTGTGTGTGTTTGCGGGTGTGTGTGTTTGCGGGTGTGTGTGTTTGCGGGGGTGTGTGTGTTTGCGGGTGTGTGTGTTTGCGGGTGTGTGTGTTTGCGGGTGTGTGTGTGTTTGCGGGTGTGTGTGTGTTTGCGGGTGTGTGTGTGTTTGCGGGTGTGTGTGTTTGCGGGTGTGTGTGTGTTTGCGGGTGTGTGTGTGTTTGCGGGTGTGTGTGTGTTTGCGGGTGTGTGTGTGTTTGCGGGTGTGTGTGTTTGCGGGTGTGTGTGTTTGCGGGTGTGTGTGTTTGCGGGTGTGTGTGTTTGTTTGTGTGTGTGTTTGTTTGTATGTGTGTATGTTTGCGTGTGTATGTTTGCGTGTGTGTGTATGTTCGTGTTTGTGGGTGTGTATGTTTGCGGGTGTGGCTTTGTGTATGTTTGTGGGTTTGTGTATTTGTGTGTGTATATTTGTGGGTGTGTGTATGTTTGTGGGTTTGTGTATGTATGTTTGTGTGTGTGTGTATATATGTGTGTATATATATATATATTTATATGTGTGTGTGTATATATAGTATCTAACAAAAGTGAGTGTGTGTATGTATATATATCAATCAACTGTGTTTACTCTTTTTAAATCATAATGACAACAGAAACAACCCAAATGACCCTGATCAAAAGTTTACATACCCTGGTGATTTTGGCCTGATAACATGCACACAAGTTGACACAAAGGGGTTTGAATGGCTATTTAAGGTAACCATCCTCACCTGTGATCTGTTTGCTTGTAATTAGTGTGTGTGTATAAAAGTTCAATGAGTTTCTGGACTCCTGACAGACCCTTGCATCTTTCATCCAGTGCTGCACTGACGTTTCTGGATTCTGAGTCATGGGGAAAGCAAAAGAATTGTCAAAGGATATGCAGGAAAAGGTAGTTGAACTGTATAAAACAGGAAAGGGATATTAAAAGATATCCAAGGAATTGAGAATGCAAATCAGCAGTGTTCAAACTCTAATCAAGAAGTGGAAAATGAGGGGTTCTGTTTAAACCAAACTGTGGTCAGGTAGACCAACTAAAATTTCAGCCACAACTGCCAGGAAAATTGTTCGGGATGCAAAGACAAACCCACAAATAACTTCAGGTGAAATACAGGGCTCTCTGAAAACATGTGGTGTGGCTGTTTCAAGATGCACATTAAGGAGGAACTTGAAGAAAGATGGGCTGCATGGTTGAGTCGCCAGAAGAAAGCCATTACTACGCAAATGCCACAAAGTATCCCACTTACAATACGCCAAACAGCAGAGAGACAAGCCGTGATGAGACCAAAATTGAGCCTTTTGGTCACAATCATAAACGCTACATTTGGAGAGGAGTCAACAAGGCCTATGATGAAAGGTACACCATTACTACTGTGAAACACGGAGGTCGATCGTTGATGTTTTTGGGATGTGAGCGCTACAAAGGCACAGGAAATTTGGTAAGAATTGATGGCAAGATGAATGCAGTATGTTATCAAACAGAACCCTTAATTTTCCACTTCTTGATTAGAGTTTGAACACTGCTGATTTGCATTCTCAATTCCTTGGATATCTTTTTATATCCCTTTCCTGTTTTATACAGTACAACTACCTTTTCCCACATATCCTTTGACAATTCTTTTGCTTACCCCATGACTCAGAATCCAGAAACGGCAGTGCAGCACTGGATGACAGATGCAAGGGTCCAGAAACTCATTGACCTTTTATACACACACACTAATTACAAGCAAACAGATCACAGGTGAGGATGGTTAACTTTAATATCCACTCAAACCCCTTTGTGTCAACTTGTGTTCATGTTATCAGGCCAAAATCACCAGGGTATGTAAACTTTTGATCAGGGTCATTTGGGTTGTTTCTGTTGTCATTATGATTTAAAAAGAGTAAACACAGCTGATTGATAATAAATGGCTTCAGCCAAACACTAACCATGAGTGAAAGAAAAGTTTTTGTGTTATTATTCATATTCTCTGAAAAATGGCCAAGAAATCATAAATTCTGCCAGGGTATGTAAACTTATGAGCACAACCCCTCACATTTCTTCTATTAAGTGTGATCAGTCCACGGGTCATCATTACTTCTGGGATATTACTCCTCCCCAACAGGAAGTGCAAGAGGATTCACCCAGCAGAGCTGCATATAGCTCCTCCCCTCTACGTCACTCCCAGTCATTCTCTTGCACCCAACGACTAGATAGGATGTGTGAGAGGACTATGGTGATTATACTTAGTTTTTATCTTCAATCAAGAGTTTGTTATTTTAAAATAGCACCGGAGTGTGTTATTATCTCTCTGGCAGAGTTTGAAGAAGAATCTACCAGAGTTTTTGTTATGATTTTAGCCGGAGTAGTTAAGATCATATTGCTGTTTCTCGGCCATCTGAGGAGAGGTAAACTTCAGATCAGGGGACAGCGGGCAGATGAATCTGCATAGAGGTATGTAGCAGTTTTTATTTTCTGATAATGGAATTGATGAGAAAATCCTGCCATACCGATATAATGTCATGTATGTATACTTTACACTTCAGTATTCTGGGGAATGGTACTTCACTAGAATTACACTGTAAGAAATACATAAAGCTGTTTAATAACTAGAGATTATGTTTAACGTTTTTGCTGGAATGTAAAATCGTTTTCATTTACTGAGGTACTGAGTGAATAAATGTTTGGGCACTATTTTTCCACTTGGCAGTTGCTTAATCTGTTTTCTGACAGTTTCTGTTCTCCCTCACTGCTGTGTGTGAGGGGGAGGGGCCGTTTTTTGGCGCTTTTACTACGCATCAAATATTTCAGTCAGCAACTCATTGTATTCCCTGCATGATCCGGTTCATCTCTACAGAGCTCAGGGGTCTTCAAAACTTATTTTGAGGGAGGTAATTTCTCTCAGCAGAGCTGTGAGAATTGTAGTTTGACTGAGATAAAAAACGTTTATTCTGTAATTTGTTTCCTGCTTTCAGAATTTGTTATCTTTGCTAATGGGATTAAACCTTTTCTAAAGTTGTGTTGTTTGCAAGGATTGAGGCTATAACTGTTTCAATTTATTAATTTTCAACTGTCATAGATCTTCTGTGCTTCTTAAAGGCACAGTACGTTTTAATATTATTCTAATTGAATTGTATTTCCAAGTTGCAAGTTTATTTGCTAGTGTGTTAAACATGTCTGATTCAGAGGATGATACCTGTGTCATTTGTTGCAATGCCAAAGTGGAGCCCAATAGAAATTTATGTACTAACTGTATTGATGCTACTTTAAATAAAAGTCAATCTGTACAAATTGAACAAATTTCACCAAACAACGAGGGGAGAGTTATGCCGACTAACTCGCCTCACGTGTCAGTACCTACATCTCCCGCTCAGAGGGAGGTGCGTGATATTGTAGCGCCGAGTACATCTGGGCGGCCATTACAAATCACATTACAGGATATGGCTACTGTTATGACTGAGGTTTTGGCTAAATTACCAGAACTAAGAGGTAAGCGTGATCACTCTGGGGTGAGAACAGAGTGCGCTGATAATATTAGGGCCATGTCAGACACTGCGTCACAGGTGGCAGAACATGAGGACGGAGAACTTCATTCTGTGGGTGACGGTTCTGATCCAAACAGACTGGATTCAGATATTTCAAATTTTAAATTTAAACTGGAAAACCTCCGTGTATTACTAGGGGAGGTGTTAGCGGCTCTGAATGATTGTAACACAGTTGCAATACCAGAGAAAATGTGTAGGTTGGATAAATATTTTGCGGTACCGACGAGTACTGAGGTTTTTCCTATACCTAAGAGACTTACTGAAATTGTTACTAAGGAGTGGGATAGACCCGGTGTGCCGTTCTCACCCCCTCCGATATTTAGAAAAATGTTTCCAATAGACGCCACCACAAGGGACTTATGGCAAACGGTCCCTAAGGTGGAGGGAGCAGTTTCTACCTTAGCTAAGCGTACCACTATCCCGGTGGAGGATAGCTGTGCTTTTTCAGATCCAGTGGATAAAAAGTTAGAGGGTTACCTTAAGAAAATGTTTGTTCAACAAGGTTTTATATTGCAACCCCTTGCATGCATTGCGCCGATCACGGCTGCAGCGGCATTCTGGATTGAGTCTCTGGAAGAGAACATTGGTTCAGCTACTCTGGACGACATTACGGACAGGCTTAGAGTCCTTAAACTAGCTAATTCATTCATTTCGGAGGCCGTAGTACATCTTACTAAACTTACGGCGAAGAATTCAGGATTCGCCATTCAGGCACGCAGGGCGCTGTGGCTAAAATCCTGGTCAGCTGATGTTACTTCTAAGTCTAAATTGCTTAATATACCTTTCAAAGGGCAGACCTTATTCGGGCCCGGGTTGAAAGAGATTATCGCTGACATTACAGGAGGTAAAGGCCATGCCCTGCCTCAGGACAAAGCCAAAGTTAAGGCTAGACAGTCTAATTTTCGTTCGTTTCGTAATTTCAAAGCAGGAGCAGCATCAACTTCCTCTGCACCAAAACAGGAAGGAGCTGTTGCTCGCTACAGACAAGGCTGGAAACCTAACCAGTCGTGGAACAAGGGCAAGCAGGCCAGGAAACCTGCTGCTGCCCCTAAAACAGCATGAATTGAGGGCCCCCGATCCGGGATCGGATCTAGTGGGGGGCAGACTTTCTCTCTTCGCCCAGGCTTGGGCAAGAGATGTCCAGGATCCCTGGGCGCTAGAGATAATATCTCAGGGATACCTTCTGGACTTCAAATACTCTCCTCCAAGAGAGAGATTTCATCTGTCAAGATTGTCAACAATCCAGACAAAGAAAGAGGCGTTTCTACGCTGCGTACAAGAGCTCTTGTTAATGGGAGTAATCCATCCAGTTCCACGATCGGAACAGGGACAGGGGTTTTACTCAAATCTGTTTGTGGTTCCCAAAAAAGAGGGAACTTTCAGACCAATCCTGGACTTAAAGATCCTAAACAAATTCCTAAGAGTTCCATCGTTCAAGATGGAGACTATTTGGACAATTTTACCTATGATCCAAGAGGGTCAGTACATGACCACTGTAGATTTAAAAGATGCTTACCTTCACATACCGATTCACAAAGATCATTATCGGTACCTAAGGTTTGCCTTCCTAGACAGGCATTACCAGTTTGTGGCTCTTCCATTCGGATTGGCTACAGCTCCAAGAATCTTCACAAAGGTTCTGGGTGCTCTTCTGGCGGTACTAAGACCGCGGGGAATCTCGGTAGCTCCATACCTAGACGACATTCTGATACAAGCTTCAAGCTTTCAAACTGCCAAGTCTCATACAGAGTTAGTGCTGGCATTTCTAAGGTCACATGGATGGAAGGTGAACGAAAAGAAAAGTTCACTCGTTCCACTCACAAGAGTTCCCTTCCTGGGGACTCTTATAGATTCTGTAGAAATGAAGATTTACCTGACAGAGGACAGGCTAACAAGACTTCAAAGTGCTTGCCGCACCCTACATTCCATTCAACACCCGTCAGTGGCTCAATGCATGGAGGTAATCGGCTTAATGGTAGCGGCAATGGACATAGTACCCTTTGCACGCTTACACCTCAGACCACTGCAACTGTGCATGCTAAGTCAGTGGAATGGGGATTACTCAGACTTATCCCCTTCTCTGAATCTGGATCAAGAGACCAGAAATTCTCTTCTATGGTGGCTTTCTCGGCCACATCTGTCCAGGGGGATGCCATTCAGCAGACCAGACTGGGCAATTGTAACAACAGACGCCAGCCTTCTAGGTTGGGGTGCCGTCTGGAATTCTCTGAAGGCTCAGGGACAATGGAGTCAGGAGGAGAGTCTCCTGCCAATAAACATTCTGGAATTGAGAGCAGTTCTCAATGCCCTCCTGGCTTGGCCCCAGTTGACAACTCGGGGGTTCATCAGGTTTCAGTCGGACAACATCACGACTGTAGCTTACATCAACCATCAGGGAGGGACAAGAAGCTCCCTAGCTATGATGGAAGTATCAAAGATAATTCTCTGGGCAGAGTCTCACTCTTGCCACCTGTCGGCAATCCACATCCCGGGAGTGGAGAACTGGGAGGCGGATTTCTTAAGTCGTCAGACTTTTCATCCGGGGGAGTGGGAACTTCATCCGGAGGTCTTTGCCCAAATACTGCGACGTTGGGGCAAACCAGAGATAGATCTCATGGTGTCTCGACAGAACGCCAAGCTTCCTCGTTACGGGTCCAGATCCAGGGATCCAGGAGCAGTCCTGATAGATGCTCTGACAGCACCTTGGGACTTCAGGATGGCTTACGTGTTTCCACCCTTCCCGCTGCTTCCTCGATTGATTGCCAGAATCAAACAAGAGAGAGCATCAGTGATTCTAATAGCACCTGCGTGGCCATGGTGGACATGTCATCCTGTCTACCTTGGTCTCTACCTCTGAAACAGGACCTTCTGATACAGGGTCCCTTCAAACATCAAAACCTAACTTCTCTGAAGCTGACTGCTTGGAGATTGAACGCTTGATTTTATCAAGACGTGGGTTTTCTGAGTCAGTTATTGATACCTTAATACAGGCTAGGAAACCTGTTACCAGAAAGATTTACCATAAGATATGGCGTAAATACCTATATTGGTGTGAATCCAAAGGTTACTCTTGGAGTAAGGTTAGGATTCCTAGGATATTGTCTTTTCTACAAGAAGGTTTAGAAAAGGGTTTATCTGCTAGTTCATTAAAGGGACAGATCTCAGCTCTGTCCATTCTGTTACACAAACGTCTGTCAGAAGTTCCTGACGTCCAGGCTTTTTGTCAGGCTTTGACCAGGATTAAACCTGTGTTTAAAACTGTTGCTCCACCATGGAGTTTAATCCTTGTTCTTAATGTTTTACAGGGCGTTCCGTTTGAACCCCTTCATTCCATTGATATAAAGTTGTTATCTTGGAAAGTTCTATTTTTAATGGCTATTTCCTCGGCTCGAAGAGTCTCTGAATTATCAGCCTTACATTGTGATTCTCCTTATTTGATTTTTCATTCGGATAAGGTAGTCCTGCGTACTAAACCTGGGTTCTTACCTAAGGTAGTTACTAACAGGAATATCAATCAAGAGATTGTTGTTCCTTCTTTATGCCCAAATCCTTCTTCAAAGAAGGAACGTCTACTGCACAACCTGGATGTAGTCCGTGCTCTAAAATTTTACTTACAGGCAACTAAGGAATTTCGACAAACGTCTTCTCTGTTTGTCATTTACTCTGGGCAGAGGAGAGGTCAAAGAGCTTCCGCTACCTCTCTTTCTTTTTGGCTTCATAGCATAATTCGTTTAGCTTATGAGACTGCTGGACAGCAGCCTCCTGAAAGAATTACAGCTCATTCTACTAGAGCTGTGGCTTCCACTTGGGCCTTCAAGAATGAGGCCTCTGTTGAACAGATTTGCAAGGCTGCAACTTGGTCTTCGCTTCATACTTTTTCCAAATTTTACAAATTTGACACTTTTGCTTCATCGGAGGCTATTTTTGGGAGAAAGGTTCTTCAGGCAGTGGTTCCTTCTGTATAAAGAGCCTGCCTATCCCTCCCGTCATCCGTGTACTTTTGCTTTGGTATTGGTATCCCAGAAGTAATGATGACCCGTGGACTGATCACACTACAGAAGAAAGGAATTTATCAGGTAAGCATAAATTATGTTTTTTCTCAATATTTTATTATATCTTTTCATGTGACAACACTGATGAAATTACACTTTGCTACAATGTATAGTGAGTGTACAGCCTGTATAACAGTGTAAATTTGCTGTCCCCTCAAAATAACTCAACACACAGCCATTAATGTCTAAACCTTTGTCAACAAAACTGAGTACACCCCTAAGTGGAAATGTCCAAACTGGGCCCTAAGTTTCAAACTTTTGTGTGGCCACCATTATTTTCCAGCACTGCCTTTACCCTCAGCTTCTTTAGCAAGACAGTGGTCGTCTTGGATGTGTGTTTGGGGTCGTTATGTTGGAATACTGCCTTGCGGCCCAGTCTCCGAAGGGAGGGGATCATGCTCTGCTTCCGTATGTCACAGTACATGTTAGCATTCATGGTTCCCTCAATGAACTATATCTCCCCAGTTATGGCAGCACTCATGCAGGCCCAGACCATGACACTCCCTCCACCATGCTTGACTGTAGGCAAGACACACTTGTCTTTGTACTCCTCACCTGGTTGCCGCCACACACACTTGACACCATCTGAACAAAATAAGTTTATCTTGGTCTCATCGCACGACAGGACATGGTTCCAGTAATCCATGTCCTTGGTCTGCTTTTCTTCAGCAAACTGTTTACAGGCTTTCTTGTGCATCATCTTTAGAAGAGGCTTCCTTCTGGGACGACAGCCATGCAGACCAATTTGATGCAGTGTGCGGCGTATGGTCTGAGAAATGACGGGCTGACCCCCCACCCCTTCAACCTCTGCAGCAATGCTGGGAGCACTCATAAGTCTATTTCCCAAAGACAACCTCTGGATATGAAAAATAAGGGGGAGTAGAGAGGTAGCAGTCTCTCTCCAATTCTATTTTAAATTAGCAGTTGTAGTCCATCCTGAATCTTCTTCCGTAACTATAATTTGCTGTAAACATTAATGGTAATCTGTTATTGGCAGACAAATGGTGTCGCCGTAGTGATAACTTATTTAGTTAGTTGTAGTATCCTGGGTGAGTATATAGCTAACCTCACGAATATCTAACTGATTTTACCCATAGTAATATAGTACCAGCAGACAATTGGTGTTGCTGTATAACCAGGAATCGTCTATTATTTCAGTCTGTGTGTAATTACAAATACAGGCTATTTCTCATCCTGGGATCTATCCCTCATTGTCAATTTGACTAGCTATGAGATATAGAACCAAGGTTATGCCACTATAATAACTATCCCTACTTCAGATATTGACATTATTGTTGCTAGCTGTGCTCTCCCTTACTTACTTTCCTAGTGCTATTTATTGTTACAAATAACTATCCATATCATTACTTTCTGTTTCCATTTGGGAACAGTACAACATTCTGTCTCACATGTAACACTAGCACTGGTACACGTACATTGGGAGACCCTTGTTATACGGATTTCATTATTCATACCGAAGTAGAGAGTCCTGCTACACGATGTATTTGTTGAAATCTATATGCTAAGATCATTTAACCCTTTAACTTCCAGTGGTACATATACTTGACAATTATGAATACGCCAATATAGGCCCACTACTAGACTAAGTAACAATATATTTGATATAAGTTTTTTCGTGCCAGTTAAATACAGGCCATTAACATGTAATAGCCTCATGTATTGCACTCTTGATCAATATCCAAAAATACAATTGCTGTTTTCCCTATATTCAGGGTCTTCACTTGTATTTAGTAGTTGCAGATATATGCAATATTAGAATGTGACCACGTATATATATATATCAATTCATTAACTTCGCTAGACCTAGGAGTGTGTGTGTATCACTTCATGTGAACACAATATTGTGGCCAATATACCTCCCAACCCTGGGAATACAATTCACAATAGCCTACACACCCCAGTATTGGATATTATATTATTAGCATTTTGCCAATATCTCACTCTTGAGATAAAATACTGTTACAGACCATACAGCAATGCTATGATTGAGAAGTACAGGATGGTTCGACACTGTTTTTATGTTTTAACCACATTTTAATTTCTGTAATTAATTAAAGTTAAGTTTTAACCTCTTTTAATCCGGATGAAATCATAAATTTCTTTCATGTAATTAGCAAGAGTCCATGAGCTAGTGACGTATGGGATATACATTCCTACCAGGAGGGGCAAAGTTTCCCAAACCTCAAAATGCCTATAAATACAGCCCTCACCACACCCACAATTCAGTTTTACAAACTTTGCCTCCCATGGAGGTGGTGAAGTAAGTTTGTGCTAGATTCTACGTTGATATGCGCTTCGCAGCAGGCTTGATCCCGGTTTTCCTCTCAGAGTGCAGTGAATGTCAGAGGGATGTGAAGAGAGTATTGCCTATTTGAATTCAATGGTCTTCCTCTAGGGGATCTATTTCATAGGTTCTCTGTTATCGGTCGTAGAGATTCATCTCTTACCTCCCTTTTCAGATCGACGATATACTCTTATATACCATTACCTCTACTGATTCTCGTTTCAGTACTGGTTTGGCTGTCTACTATATATAGATGAGGGTCTTAGGGTAAGTAAGTCTTATTTTTTATGACACTCTAAGCTATGGTTGGGCACTTTATATGTAAAGTTCTAAATATATGTGTTTAAACTTATATTTGCCATGATTCAGGATAATCAGTATTCCTTATTTCAGACAGTCAGTTTCATTATTTGGGATAATGCATATGAAATATTTTTTTCTTACCTTAAAATAATTTTTTCAATTGACTTTTTTTCCCTGTGGGCTGTTAGGCTCGCGGGGGCTGAAAATGCTTCAATTTATTGCGTCATTCTTGGCGCTGACTTTTTTGGCGCCAAAATTGTGGGCGTCATTCTTGGCGCCAAAAAATGTGGGCGTCATTCTTGTCTCCACCTTTTTTTCACATTATTTCAGTCTCATTTTTCATTGCTTCTGGTTGCTAGAGGCTTGTTCATTTGGCATTTTTTCCCATTCCTGAAACTGTCATTTAAGGAATTTGATAATTTTGCTTTGTATGTTGTTTTTTCTATTACATATTGCAAGATGTCTCAACATGACCCTGGATCAGAATCTACTTCTGGAAAGACGCTGCCTCATGCTGGTTCTACCAAAGTTAAGTGCATCTGTTGTAAACTTTTGGTAACTGTTCCTCCGGCTGTTGTTTGTGATAACTGTCATGATAAACTTTCTAATGCAGATTGTGTTTCCATTAGTAATAATCCATTACCTGTTGTTGTTCCTTCAACATCTAATGTTCAGGATGTCCCTGTTAATGTAAAAGAATTTGTTTCTAAATCTATTAGGAAGGCTCTGTCTGTTATTCCTCCTTCCAGTAAGCGTAAAAGGTCTTTTAAAACTTCTCATATTTCAGATGAATTTTTAAGTGACCGTCATCATTCTGACTTATCTGTTTCTGATGAGGATCTATCTGGTTCAGAAGATTCTGCCTCAGATATTGACACTGATAAATCTTCATATTTATTTAAGATGGAGTTTATTCGTTCTTTACTTAAAGAAGTGTTAATTGCATTAGATATGGAGGAGTCTAGTCCTCTTGATACTAAATCTACTAAGCGTTTAAATTCGGTTTTCAAACCTCATGTAGTTATTCCTGAAGTTTTCTCCAACATAGGTGTGTCCGGTCCACGGCGTCATCCTTACTTGTGGGATATTCTCCTCCCCAACAGGAAATGGCAAAGAGCCCAGCAAAGCTGGTCACATGATCCCTCCTAGGCTCCGCCTTCCCCAGTCATTCTCTTTGCCGTTGCACAGGCAACATCTCCACGGAGATGGCTTAGAGTTTTTTGGTGTTTAAATGTAGTTTTTATTCTTCAATCAAGAGTTTGTTATTTTAAAATAGTGCTGGTATGTACTATTTACTCTGAAACAGAAAGGAGATGAAGATTTCTGTTTGTAAGAGGAAAAGGATTTTAGCAACCGTTACTAAAATCGATGGCTGTTTCCACACAGGACTGTTGAGATGAATTAACTTCAGTTGGGGGAAACAGTGAGCAGTCTTTTGCTGCTTGAGGTATGACACATTTCTAACAAGACTTGGTAATGCTGGAAGCTGTCATTTTCCCTATGGGATCCGGTAAGCCATTTTCTTAATTTTTAATATAAGAATAAAGGGCTTCACAAGGGCTTTAAAGACTGGTAGACATTTTTCTGGGCTAAAACGATTACTTTATAAGCATATTTAATGGTTTATAACTTTGGAGAGTTATTTTAATCTTGGGAATTCTGTTAAAAAAACGGCAGGCACTGTATTGGACACCTTTTTCACTGGGGGCCTTTTCTAGTCATAGGCAGAGCCTCATTTTCGCGCCACTAATGCGCAGTTGTTTTTGAGAAGCAAGGCATGCAGATGCATGTGTGAGGAGCTCAGATCCACTGAAAAAGCTTATTGAAGGCGTCATTTGGTATCGTATTCCCCTCTGGGCTTGGTTGGGTCTCAGCAAAGCAGATACCAGGGACTGTATAGGGGTTAAATGTAAAAACGGCTCCGGTTCCGTTATTTTAAGAGTTAAAGCTTTCAAATTTGGTGTGCAATACTTTTAAGGCTTTAAGACACTGTGGTGAAATTTTGGTGAATTTTGAACAATTCCTTCATACTTTTTCGCATATTCAGTAATAAAGTGTGTTCAGTTTAAAATTTAAAGAGACAGTAACGGTTTTATTTTAAAACGTTTTTTTGTGCTTTGTTATCAAGTTTATGCCTATTAACATGTCTGAACTAGCAGATAGACGATGTTCTGTATGTTCGGAAGCCAAGGTTCCTCTCCATTTAAATATATGTGATGAATGTGACAAACAAAGTAGGGACAATGATGCCACTGATAATAATGTTGCCCAAACTGATTCCTTAAGTGAGGGGAGTAAGCATGGTACTGCATCATCTCCTTCCATGTCTACACCAGTCTTGCCCACTCAGGAGGTCCCTAGTGCATCTAGTGCGCCAATCCTCCTTACTATGCAACAATTAACGGCTGTAATGGATAATTCTATTAAAAACATTTTAGCCAAAATGCGAAAGCGCGACTGCTCTGTTTTAGATACTGAAGAGCATGAGGACGCTGATGATAATGTTTCTGACATGCCCTTACACCAGTCTGAAGGGGCCAGGGAGGTTTTGTCTGAGGGAGAAATTTCAGATTCAGGAAAAATTTCTCAACAAGCTGAACCTGACGTTATTACATTCAAATTTAAATTGGAACATCTCCGCGCTCTGCTTAAGGAGGTGTTATCTACTCTGGATGATTGTGACAATTTGGTCATTCCAGAGAAATTATGTAAGATGGACAAGTTCCTAGAGGTCCCGGTGCCCCCCGAAGCTTTTCCTATACCCAAGCGGGTGGCGGACATTGTAAATAAAGAATGGGAAAGGCCCGGCATACCTTTTGTCCCTCCCCCTATATTTAAGAAATTATTTCCTATGGTCGACCCCAGGAAGGACTTATGGCAGACAGTCCCCAAGGTCGAGGGGGCGGTTTCTACTCTAAACAAACGCACCACTATCCCTATAGAAGATAGTTGTGCTTTCAAAGATCCTATGGATAAAAAATTAGAGGGTTTGCTTAAAAAGATGTTTGTTCAGCAAGGTTACCTTCTACAACCAATTTAATGCATTGTTCCTGTCACTACAGCAGCGTGTTTCTGGTTCGAAGAACTAGAAAAGTCGCTCAATAAAGCATCTTCTTATGAGGAGGTTATGGACAGAGTTCAAGCACTTAAATTGGCTAACTCTTTTACCTTAGACGCCACTTTGCAATTAGCTAGATTAGCGGCGAAAAATTCAGGTTTTGCTATTGTGGCGCACAGAGCGCTTTGGCTAAAGTCTTGGTCAGCGGATGTGTCCTCCAAGAACAAATTGCTTAACATCCCTTTCAAGGGGAAAACGCTGTTTGGCCCTGACTTGAAAGAGATTATTTCAGACATCACTGGGGGAAAGGGCCACGCCCTTCCTCAGGATAGGTCTTTTAAGGCTAAAAATAAAACAAATTTTCGTCCCTTTCGCAGAAACGGACCAACCTCAAATTCTACATCCTCTAAGCAAGAGGGTAATTCTTCTCAAACAAAGCCAGCCTGGAGACCGATGCAAGGCTGGAACAAAGGTAAGCAGGCCAAGAAGCCTGCTACCGCTTCTAAGACAGCATGAGATGCTGGCCCCCGATCCGGGACCGGATCTGGTGGGGGGCAGACTCTCTCTCTTCGCTCAGGCTTGGGCAAGAGATGTTCAGGATCCTTGGGCACTAGAAATAGTTTCTCAAGGTTATCTCCTGGAATTCAAGGACCTACCCCCAAGGGGAAGGTTCCACAGGTCTCAATTGTCTTCAGACCAAATAAAAAGACAGGCATTCTTACATTGTGTAGAAGACCTGTTAAAAATGGGAGTGATTCATCCTGTTCCATTAGGAGAACAAGGGATGGGGTTTTACTCCAATCTGTTCATAGTTCCCAAAAAAGAGGGAACATTCAGGCCAATTTTGGATCTCAAGATCCTAAACAAATTTCTCAGGGTTCCATCGTTCAAAATGGAAACCATTCGGACAATTCTTCCTACCATCCAGGAAGGTCAATTCATGACCACGGTGGATTTAAAGGATGCGTATCTACATATTCCTATCCACAAGGAACATCATCGGTTCCTAAGATTCGCCTTTCTGGACAAGCATTACCAGTTTGTGGCACTTCCATTCGGATTAGCCACTGCTCCAAGAATTTTCACAAAGGTACTAGGGTCCCTTCTAGCGGTGCTAAGGCCAAGGGGCATTGCAGTAGTACCTTACTTGGACGACATTCTAATTCAAGCGTCGTCTCTGCCACAAGCAAAGGCTCATACGGACATTGTCCTAGCCTTTCTCAGATCTCACGGGTGGAAAGTGAACGTAGAAAAAAGTTTTCTATTCCCGTCAACAAGAGTTCCCTTCTTGGGAACAATAATAGACTCCTTAGAAATGAAGATTTTTCTGACAGAGGCCAGAAAATCAAAACTTCTAAGCTCTTGTCAAGTACTTCATTCTGTTCTTCTTCCTTCCATAGCGCAGTGCATGGAAGTAATAGGTTTGATGGTTGCGGCAATGGACATAGTTCCTTTTGCGCGGATTCATCTAAGACCATTACAACTGTGCATGCTCAGACAGTGGAATGGGGATTATACAGACTTGTCCCCGACGATCCAAGTAGATCAGAGGACCAGAGATTCACTCCGTTGGTGGCTGACCCTGGACAACCTGTCTCAAGGGATGAGCTTCCGCAGACCAGAGTGGGTCATTGTCACGACCGACGCCAGTCTGGTGGGCTGGGGCGCGGTCTGGAACTCCCTGAAAGCTCAGGGTCTATGGTCTCGGGAAGAATCTCTTCTCCCGATAAACATTCTGGAACTGAGAGCGATATTCAATGCTCTCAAGGCTTGGCCTCAACTAGCAAAGGCCAAATTCATAAGGTTTCAATCAGACAACATGACGACTGTTGCATATATCAACCATCAGGGGGGAACAAGGAGTTCCCTGGCGATGGAAGAAGTGTCCAAAGTAATTCAATGGGCGGAGATTCACTCCTGCCACTTGTCTGCAATCCACATCCCAGGAGTGGAAAATTGGGAAGCGGATTTTCTGAGTCGTCAGACATTTCATCCGGGGGAGTGGGAACTCCATCCGGAAATCTTTGCCCACATAACTCAATTATGGGGCATTCCAGACATGGATCTGATGGCGTCTCGTCAGAACTTCAAGGTTCCTTGCTACGGGTCCAGATCCAGGGATCCCAAGGCGACTCTAGTAGATGCACTAGTAGCACCTTGGACCTTCAACCTAGCCTATGTATTCCCACCGTTTCCTCTCATTCCCAGGCTGGTAGCCAGGATCAATCAGGAGAGGGCTTCGGTGATCTTGATAGCTCCTGCGTGGCCACGCAGAACTTGGTATGCAGACCTGGTGAATATGTCATCGGCTCCACCATGGAAGCTACCTTTGAGACGGTACCTTCTTGTTCAAGGTCCGTTCGAACATCCGAATCTGGCCTCACTCCAACTGACTGCTTGGAGATTGAACGCTTGATTTTATCAAAGCGTGGGTTCTCAGATTCTGTCATTGATACTCTTATTCAGGCTAGAAAGCCTGTAACTAGAAAACTTTACCATAAAGTATGGAAGAAATATATCTGTTGGTGCGAATCGAAAGGATTCCCATGGAACAGGGTAAAAATTCCTAAAATTCTATCCTTTCTACAAGAGGGTTTGGAGAAAGGATTATCTGTAAGTTCTTTGAAGGGACAGATTTCTGCTTTATCTGTTTTACTTCACAAAAAGCTGGCGGCTGTGACAGATTTTCAAGCTTTTGTTCAGGCTCTGGTTAGAATCAAGCCTGTTTACAAACCTTTGACTCCTCCTTGGAGTCTCAATTTAGTTCTTTCAGTTCTTCAAGGGCTTCCGTTTGAACCCTTACATTCCGTAGATATTAAGTTATTATCTTGGAAAGTTTTGTTTTTGGTTGCAATTTCTTCTGCTAGAAGAGTTTCAGAGTTATCTGCTCTGCAGTGTTCTCCTCCTTATCTGGTGTTCCATGCAGATAAGGTGGTTTTGCGTACTAAACCTGGTTTTCTTCCGAAAGTTGTTTCTAACAAAAATATTAACCAGGAGATAGTTGTGCCTTCTTTGTGTCCGAATCCAGTTTCAAAGAAGGAACGTTTGTTGCACAATTTGGATGTAGTTCGTGCTCTAAAATTCTATTTAGAGGCTACAAAGGATTTCAGACAAACATCTTCCTTGTTTGTTGTTTATTCTGGTAAAAGGAGAGGTCAAAAAGCAACTTCTACCTCTCTCTCTTTTTGGCTTAAAAGCATCATCCGATTGGCTTATGAGACTGCCGGACGGCAGCCTCCTGAAAGAATCACAGCTCACTCCACTAGGGCTGTGGCTTCCACATGGGCCTTCAAGAACGAGGCTTCTGTTGATCAGATATGTAAGGCAGCGACTTGGTCTTCACTGCACACTTTTACAAAATTTTACAAATTTGATACTTTTACTTCTTCTGAGGCTATTTTTGGGAGAAAGGTTTTGCAAGCCGTGGTGCCTTCCATCTAGGTGACCTGATTTGCTCCCTCCCATCATCCGTGTCCTAAAGCTTTGGTATTGGTTCCCACAAGTAAGGATGACGCCGTGGACCGGACACACCTATGTTGGAGAAAACAGAATTTATGCTTACCTGATAAATTACTTTCTCCAACGGTGTGTCGGGCCCACGGCCCGCCCTGGTTTTTTAATCAGGTCTGATGAATTATTTTCTCTAACTACAGTCACCACGGTATCATATGATTTCTCCTATGCATATTCCTCCTTTACGTCGGTCGAATGACTGGGGAAGGCGGAGCCTAGGAGGGATCATGTGACCAGCTTTGCTGGGCTCTTTGCCATTTCCTGTTGGGGAGGAGAATATCCCACAAGTAAGGATGACGCCGTGGACCGGACACACCGTTGGAGAAAGTAATTTATCAGGTAAGCATAAATTCTGTTTTTCCAGTTCCTGATGCTATTTCAGAAGTAATTTCTAGGGAATGGAATAGTCTGGGTACTTCATTTACTCCTTCTCAAAGGTTTAGGAAATTGTACCCTGTGCCATCTGATAGATTAGAGTTTTGGGATAAAATCCCTAAAGTTGATGGGACTATTTCTACTCTTGCTAAACGTACTACTATTCCTACGGCGGATAGTACTTCCTTTAAGGATCCTTTAGACAGGAAGCTTGAATCCTTTCTAAGGAGAGCTTATTTATGTTCAGGTAATCTTCTTAGACCTGCTATTTCTTTGGCTGATGTTGCTGCAGCTTCAACTTTCTGGTTGGATGCTTTAGCGCAACAAGTGTCAGACCATAATGCTTATAGCATTGTTAAACTTCTTCAACATGCTAATAACTTTATTTGTGATGCCATTTTTGATATCATTAGAATTGATGTCAGATATATGTCTTTAGCTATCTTAGCTAGAAGAGCTTTATGGCTTAAATCTTGGAATGCAGATATGGCTTCTAAGTCAACTTTGCTTTCTCTTTCTTTCCAAGGTAATAAATTATTTGGTTCACAGTTGGATTCTATTATTTCAACTGTTACTGGGGGGAAAGGAACCTTTTTGCCTCAGGACAAAAAATCTAAAGGTAAATACAGGGCTGCTAATCGTTTTCGTTCCTTTCGTCAGAATAAAGAACAGAAGCCTGACCCTTCCCCTAAAGGAACGGTTTCCGTTTGGGAACCTTCTCCAGTCTGGAATAAATCCAAACCTTTTAGAAAGTCAAAACCAGCTCCTAAATCCGCATGAAGGGGCGGCCCTCATTCCAGCACAGCTGGTAGGGGGCAGGTTACGATTTTTCAAAGATATTTGGATCAATTCGATTCACAGTCTTTGGATTCAGAACATTGTTTCTCAAGGATACAGAATAGGTTTCAAGATAAGACCTCCTGTGAGAAGATTTTTTCTCTCTCGCATTCCAGTAAACCCAGTGAAGGCTCAGGCATTTCTGAAATGTGTTTCAGATCTAGAGTTGGCTGGGGTAATTGTACCAGTTCCAGTTCTGGAACGGGGTCTGGGGTTTTATTCAAATCTATTCATTGTACCAAAGAAGGAGAATTCCTTCAGACCAGTTCTGGATCTAAAAATATTGAATCGTTATGTAAGAATACCAACATTCAAAATGGTGACTATAAGGACTATTCTGCCTTTTGTTCAGCAAGAGCATTATATGTCAACAATAGATTTACAGGATGCATATCTTCATATTCCAATTCATCCAGACCACTATCAGTTTCTGAGATTCTCTTTTCTAGACAAGCATTACCAATTTGTTGCTCTTCCGTTTGGCCTAGCAACAGCTCCAAGGATCTTTTCAAAGGTTCTCGGTGCCCTTCTCTCTGTAATCAGAGAACAGGGTATTGCAGTATTTCCTTATTTGGAGGATATCTTGGTGCTTGCTCAGTCTTTACATTCTACAGAATCTCATACGAATCAACTTGTGTTGTTTCTTCAAAAACATGGTTGGAAGATCAATTTACCAAAGAGTTCTTTGATTCCTCAGACAAAGGTAACCTTTTTGGGCTTTCAAATAGATTCAGTGTCCATGACTTTGTCTCTAACAGAAAAAAGACGTCTGAAGTTGGTTTCAGCTTGTCGAAACCTTCAGTCTCAGTCATTCCCTTCGGTAGATTTTTGCATGGAAATTCTAGGTCTCATGACTGCTGCATCGGACGCGATCCCCTTTGCTCGTTTTCACATGAGACCTCTTCAGCTTTGTATGCTGAACCAGTGGTGCAGGGATTATACAAGGATATCACAAATAATATCCTTAAATCCCAATGTTCGATCTTCTCTGACTTGGTGGTTGGATCACCATCGTTTAATTCATGGGGCCTCTTTTGTTCGTCCAACCTGGACTGTGATCTCAACAGATGCGAGTCTTTCAGGTTGGGGAGCTGTATGGGGATCTCTGACAGCGCAGGGGGTTTGGGAATCTCAGGAGGCGAGATTACCAATCAACATTTTGAAACTCCGTGCGATTTTCAGAGCTCTTCAGTTCTGGCCTCTTCTGAAGAGAGAATCGTTTATTTGTTTTCAGACAGACAATGTCACAACCGTGGCGTATGTCAATCATCAAGGTGGGACTCACAGTCCTCAAGCTATGAAAGAAGTATCTCGGATACTTGTATGGGCGGAATCCAGCTCCTGTCTAATTTCTGCGGTTCACATCCCAGGTGTAGACAATTGGGAAGCGGATTATCTCAGTCGCCAGACGTTACATCCGGGCGAATGGTCTCTTCACCCAGAGGTATTTCTTCAGATTGTTCAAATCTGGGGACTGGGGACTTCCAGAAATAGATCTGATGGCCTCTCATCTAAACAAGAAACTTCCCAGGTATCTGTCCAGATCCAGGGATCCTCAGGCGGAAGCAGTGGACGCTTTGTCGCTTCCTTGGAATTATCATCCCGCCTATATCTTTCCGCCTTTAGTTCTTCTTCCAAGAGTGATTTCCAAAATTCGAATGGAACGTTCGTTTGTCCTGCTGGTGGCTCCAGCATGGCCTCACAGGTTTTGGTATGCGGATCTCATTCGGATGGCCAGTTCCCAACCTTGGACACTTCCGTTAAGACCAGACCTTCTATCTCAAGGCCCATTTTTCCATCAGGATCTCAAATCATTAAATTTGAAGGTATGGAAATTGAACGCTTGATTCTTAGTCATAGAGGTTTCTCTGACTCAGTAATTAATACTATGTTACAGGCTCGTAAATCTGTGTCTAGGAAGATTTATTATCGAGTCTGGAAGACTTACATTTCTTGGTGTTCTTCTCATAAGTTCTCCTGGCATTCTTTTAGAATTCCTAGAATTTTACAGTTTCTTCAGGATGGTTTGGATAAAGGTTTATCTGCAAGTTCTTTGAAAGGACAAATCTCTGCTCTTTCTGTCCATTTCTTTGGCGTCTTGGTTAAAGTCTTTGATTCATCATGCTTATGTGGAGTCGGGTAAGTCCCCGCCTCAAAGGATTACGGCTCATTCTACTAGGTCAGTTTCTACTTCCTGGGCTTTTAGGAATGAAGCTTCTGTTGATCAGATTTGCAAAGCAGCAACTTGGTCTTCTTTGCATACTTTTACTAAATTCTACCATTTTGATGTTTTCTCTTCTTCTGAAGCAGTTTTTGGTAGAAAAGTACTTCAGGCAGCTGTTTCAGTTTGATTCTTCTGCTTATGATTTCAGTTTTTTTTCATTATTTAGATTAAAACTTTTGATTTGGGTTGTGGATTATTTTTTCAGCGGAATTGGCTGTCTTTATTTTATCCCTCCCTCTCTAGTGACTCTTGCGTGGAAGTTCCACATCTTGGGTATCTGCTATCCCATACATCACTAGCTCATGGACTCTTGCTAATTACATGAAAGAAAACATAATTTATGTAAGAACTTACCTGATAAATTCATTTCTTTCATATTAGCAAGAGTCCATGAGACCCACCCTTTTTGTGGTGGTTATGATTTTTTTGTATAAAGCACAATTATTCCAATTCCTTATTTTTGATGCTTTCGCTCCTTTCTTATCACCCCACTTCTTGGCTATTCGTTAAACTGAATTGTGGGTGTGGTGAGGGGTGTATTTATAGGCATTTTGAGGTTTGGGAAACTTTGCCCCTCCTGGTAGGAATGTATATCCCATGCGTCACTAGCTCATGGACTCTTGCTAATATGAAAGAAATGAATTTATCAGGTAAGTTCTTACATAAATTATGTTTTTTCCTTAAGGTTACCGGGATCGCCCATGTCTTTAATTGAAAGCAGATCCTTCCTGTGACGGCAGTTGCGGATCAAAACGTGCACTTTCAAATTAGTGGCGTAGCTTAGAGCCAGTAGTCTGACATCCTCTGATCGGAGGATCATAAGGAGTCCGTAATTGTTGAAACAGTTTCTCTGGTGGCTGTATCTACCCTGGTGGGCAGGAGCAGGTAGGCGCCTCAGCTATACAGCTGAGGTGTAGAGGTGTTTCTATGGAGTCTTTTTTACTTTGGGGGTGTTAGAATAAAAGTCACTGATTCTGTTTGCAACGCTACAAGTGAACTCTTTTCTTGTCTATCATTCACTTTGTTTATCCCTGATTTATATTGGGTTCCCTTTTGAATTTTCTTTTGTATATCCCTGTTAGAAGAGACTGCTTGTTTTTTCGATTGTTTCTTAAAGGTACAGTAAAAAAGATAGCCAAGTGAAACCTCCTTTGCCTTTTTGTTCCTCATGTATTGAGAGGACATTAATGTATAAAGATAAGATTTTTATTTCTGAGCCTCCATTCTCTGAGGTTGATGCTGTTCAGGCAACGTCACAGCTTTCTCCTCAAACGTCCCAATCCTTAACGGCGTCTCAGGCAGTGCCCTGCGGTTCCTCTCAATCTCCTGGAGGAATTTATTTGTGAGTAGAGATTGCTGCCCAGGTATCTTCTACGGTATCTGAGGCATTAGCTGCCATTTTAATGCTACAGGGAAGACGCAAGGGGAAATTTAGAGATTCAGATAGTAAGGTTTCTGATCCAGTTCTGACTAACCAAGTTGATATTTCTTATAAGTCTGAAGAGGATACGTCGGTATCTGAGGGTGAAATTTCAGATTCGGACAGTGTACATCCTTCTTCTGATGCTAAAGTGGTATCCTTCAGATTTAAACTTGAACACCTCTGTGCTTTGTTTAAAGAGGTTTTGGCTACTCTCAACGACTCTGATAACCCTATCGTTGTCAACCCTAAAAAATCTAGTAAACTTAAGATACTTTGATGTTCTTTTCTCCAACATAGGTGTGTCCGGTCCACGGCGTCATCCTTACTTGTGGGATATTCTCTTCCCCAACAGGAAATGGCAAAGAGCCCAGCAAAGCTGGTCACATGATCCCTCCTAGGCTCCGCCTTCCCCAGTCATTCTCTTTGCCGTTGTACAGGCAACATCTCCACGGAGATGGCTTAGAGTTTTTTGGTGTTTAACTGTAGTTTTTATTCTTCAATCAAGAGTTTGTTATTTTAAAATAGTGCTGGTATGTACTATTTACTCTGAAACAGAAAAGTGATGAAGATTTCTGTTTGTAAGAGGAAAATGATTTTAGCAACCGTTACTAAAATCGATGGCTGTTTCCACACAGGACTGTTGAGAGGAATTAACTTCAGTTGGGGGAAACAGTGAGCAGACTTTTGCTGCTTGAGGTATGACACATTTCTAACAAGACGATGTAATGCTGGAAGCTGTCATTTTCCCTATGGGATCCGGTAAGCCATTTTTATTACATAAGAATAAAGGGCTTCACAAGGGCTTTTAAGACTGGTAGACATTTTCTGGGCTCAAACGATTGATATAAGCATTTTTAATACTTCATAGCTTTGAGGAATTATTTTATTCTTGGGAATTATGTAAAATAACCGGCAGGCACTGTATTGGACACCTTATTCTCTAGGGGCTTTCCCTAATCATAGGCAGAGCCTCATTTTCGCGCCTCTATTGCGCACTTGTTTTTGGGAAGCATGACATGCAGATGCATGTGTGAGGAGCTCTGATACATAGAAAAGGCTTTCTGAAGGCGTCATTTGGTATCGTATTCCCCTTTGGGCTTGGTTGGGTCTCAGCAAAGCAGATACCAGGGACTGTATAGGGGTTAAATATAAAAACGGCTCCGTTTCCGTTATTTTAAGAGTTAAAGCTTTCAAATTTGGTGTGCAATACTTTTAAGGCTTTAAGACACTGTGGTGAAATTTTGGTGAATTTTGAACAATTCCTTCATACTTTTTCACATTTGCAGTAATAAAGTGTGTTCAGTTTAAAATTTAAAGTGACAGTAACGGTTTTATTTTAAAACGTTTTTTGAACTTTGTTATCAAGTTTATGCCTGTTTAACATGTCTGAACTACCAGATAGACTGTGTTCTGTATGTGGGGAAGCCAAGGTTCCTTCTCATTTAAATAGATGTGATTTATGTGACACAAAATTTAGAGAAAATGATGCCCAAGATGATTCCTCAAGTGAGGGGAGTAAGCATGGTACTGCATCATCCCCTCCTTCGTCTACGCCAGTCTTGCCCACACAGGAGGCCCCTAGTACATCTAGTGCGCCAATACTCCTTACTATGCAACAATTAACGGCTGTAATGGATAATTCTATCAAAAACATTTTAGCCAAAATGCCCACTTATCAGCGAAAGCGCGACTGCTCTGTTTTAGAAAATACGGAAGAACATGAGGACGCTGATGATATTGGTTCTGAAGTGCCCCTACACCAGTCTGAGGGGGCCAGGGAGGTTTTGTCTGAGGGAGAAATTTCAGATTCAGGGAAAATTTCTCAACAAGCTGAACCTGATGTGATTACATTCAAATTTAAATTGGAACATCTCCGCGCTCTGCTTAAGGAGGTGTTATCTACTCTGGATGATTGTGAGAATTTGGTCATTCCAGAGAAATTATGTAAGATGGACAAGTTCCTAGAGGTCCCGGGGCCCCCGAAGCTTTTCCTATACCCAAGCGGGTGGCGGATATTGTAAACAAAGAATGGGAAAGGCCCGGCATACCTTTCGTCCCTCCCCCTATATTCAAGAAATTGTTTCCTATGGTCGACCCCAGAAAGGACTTATGGCAGACAGTCCCCAAGGTCGAGGGGGCGGTTTCTACTCTAAACAAACGCACCACTATACCCATAGAAGATAGTTGTGCTTTCAAAGATCCTATGGATAAAAAGTTAGAGGGTTTGCTTAAAAAGATGTTTGTTCAGCAAGGTTACCTTCTACAACCAATTTCATGCATTGTTCCTGTCACTACAGCAGCGTGTTTCTGGTTCGATGAACTAGAAAAGGCGCTCAATAAAGATTCTTCTTATGAGGAGATTTTGGACAGAATTCATGCTCTCAAATTGGCTAACTCTTTCACCTTAGACGCCACTTTGCAATTGGCTAGATTAGCGGCGAAAAATTCTGGGTTTGCTATTGCGGCGCGCAGAGCGCTTTGGCTAAAATCTTGGTCAGCGGATGCGTCTTCCAAGAATAAATTGCTTAACATTCCTTTCAAGGGGAAAACGCTGTTTGGCCCTGACTTGAAAGAGATTATTTCTGATATCACTGGGGGTAAGGGCCACGCCCTTCCTCAGGATAGGTCTTTCAAGGCTAAAAATAAACCAAATTTTCGTCCCTTTCGCAGAAACGGACCAGCCACAAGTGCTACATCCTCTAAGCAAGAGGGTAATACTTCTCAAGCCAAGCCAGCCTGGAGGCCAATGCAAGGCTGGAACAAAGGTAAGCAGGCCACGAAACCTGCCACTGCTACCAAGACAGCATGAGATGTTGGCCCCCGATCCGGGACCGGATCTGGTGGGGGGCAGACTCTCTCTCTTCGCTCAGGCTTGGGCAAGAGATGTTCTGGATCCTTGGGCGCTGGAAATAGTCTCCCAAGGTTATCTTCTGGAATTCAAGGGGCTTCCCCCAAGGGGGAGGTTCCACAGGTCTCAATTGTCTTCAGATCACATAAAAAAACAGGCATTCTTACATTGTGTAGAAGACCTGTTAAAAATGGGAGTGATTCATCCTGTTCCATTAGGAGAACAAGGGATGGGGTTCTACTCCAATCTGTTCATAGTTCCCAAAAAAGAGGGAACATTCAGACCAATCTTAGATCTCAAGATCCTAAACAAGTTTCTCAAGGTTCCATCTTTCAAAATGGAAACCATTCGAACAATTCTTCCTTCCATCCAGGAAGGTCAATTCATGACCACGGTGGATTTAAAGGATGCATATCTGCATATTCCTATCCACAAGGAACATCATCGGTTCCTAAGGTTCGCCTTTCTGGACAAGCATTACCAGTTTGTGGCACTTCCGTTCGGATTAGCCACTGCTCCAAGAATTTTCACAAAGGTACTGGGGTCCCTTCTAGTGGAAGCAAAGGCTCACACGGACATCGTCCTGGCCTTTCTCAGATCTCACGGGTGGAAAGTGAACGTAGAAAAAAGTTCTCTATCTCCGTCAACAAAAGTTCCCTTCTTGGGAACAGTAATAGACTCCTTAGAAATGAGGATTTTTCTGACAGAGGCCAGAAAATCAAAACTTCTAAACTCTTGTCAAGTACTTCATTCTGTTCCTCTTCCTTCCATAGCGCAGTGCATGGAAGTAATAGGTTTGATGGTCGCGGCAATGGACATAGTTCCTTTTGCGCGAATTCATCTGAGACCATTACAACTGTGCATGCTCAGTCAGTGGAATGGGGATTATACAGACTTGTCTCCGACGATACAAGTAGATCAGAGGACCAGAGATTCACTCCGTTGGTGGCTGTCCCTGGACAACCTGTCACAGGGGATGAGCTTCCGCAGACTAGAGTGGGTCATTGTCACGACCGACGCCAGTCTGGTGGGCTGGGGCGCGGTCCGGGGACTCCTGAAAGCTCAGGGTCTTTGGTCTCGGGAAGAATCTCTTCTCCCGATAAATATTCTGGAACTAAGAGCGATATTCAATGCTCTCAAGGCTTGGCCTCAGCTAGCAAAGGCCAAATTCATACGGTTTCAATCGGACAACATGACGACTGTTGCGTACATCAACCATCAGGGGGGAACAAGGAGTTCCCTGGCGATGGAAGAAGTGACCAAAATCATTCAATGGGCGGAGTCTCACTCCTGCCACTTGTCTGCAATCCACATTCCAGGAGTGGAAAATTGGGAAGCGGATTTTCTGAGTCGTCAGTCATTTCATCCGGGGGAGTGGGAACTCCATCCGGAAATCTTTGCCCAAATTACTCAGTTGTGGGGCATTCCAGACATGGATCTGATGGCCTCTCGTCAGAACTTCAAGGTTCCTTGCTACGGGTCCAGATCCAGGGATCCCAAGGCGACTCTAGTAGATGCACTAGTAGCACCTTGGACCTTCAAACTAGCGTATGTATTCCCACCGTTTCCTCTTATCCCCAGGCTGGTAGCCAGGATCTATCAGGAGAGGGCATCGGTGATCTTGATAGCTCCTGCGTGGCCACGCAGGACTTGGTATGCAGACCTGGTGAATATGTCATCGGCTCCACCATGGAAGCTTCCTTTGAGACGGGACCTTCTTGTTCAAGGCCCGTTCGAACATCCAAATCTGGTCTCACTCCAACTGACTGCTTGGAGATTGAACGCTTGATTTTATCAAAGCGAGGGTTCTCAGATTCTGTCATTGATACTCTTGTTCAGGCCAGAAAGCCTGTAACTAGAAAAATCTACCATAAAATATGGAAAAGATATATCTGTTGGTGTGAATCTAAAGGATTCCCTTGGGACAAGATAAAAATTCCTAAGATTCTATCCTTTCTTCAAGAAGGTTTGGAGAAAGGATTATCTGCAAGTTCTTTGAAGGGACAGATTTCTGCTTTGTCTGTGTTACTTCACAAAAAGCTGGCAGCTGTGCCAGATGTTCAAGCTTTTGTTCAGGCTCTGGTTAGAATCAAGCCTGTTTACAAACCTTTGACTCCTCCTTGGAGTCTCAATTTAGTTCTTTCAGTTCTTCAGGGGGTTCCGTTTGAACCCTTACATTCCGTTGATATTAAGTTATTATCTTGGAAAGTTTGGTTTTTGGTTGCAATTTCTTCTGCTAGAAGAGTTTCAGAGTTATCTGCTCTGCAGTGTTCCCCTCCTTATCTGGTGTTCCATGCAGATAAGGTGGTTTTGCGTACTAAACCTGGTTTTCTTCCGAAAGTTGTTTCTAACAAAAACATTAACCAGGAGATAGTCGTGCCTTCTTTGTGTCCGAATCCAGTTTCAAAGAAGGAACGTTTGTTGCACAATTTGGATGTAGTTCGTGCTCTAAAATTCTATTTAGATGCTACAAAGGATTTCAGACAAACATCTTCCTTGTTTGTTGTTTATTCTGGTAAAAGGAGAGGTCAAAAAGCAACTTCTACCTCTCTCTCTTTTTGGCTTAAAAGCATCATCAGATTGGCTTACGAGACTGCCGGACGGCAGCCTCCTGAAAGAATCACAGCTCATTCCACTAGGGCCGTGGCTTCCACATGGGCCTTCAAGAACGAGGCTTCTGTTGATCAGATATGTAAGGCAGCGACTTGGTCTTCACTGCACACTTTTACTAAATTTTACAAATTTGATACTTTTGCTTCTTCTGAGGCTATTTTTGGGAGAAAGGTTTTGCAAGCCGTGGTGCCTTCCATCTAGGTGACCTGATTTGCTCCCTCCCTTCATCCGTGTCCTAAAGCTTTGGTATTGGTTCCCACAAGTAAGGATGACGCCGTGGACCGGACACACCTATGTTGGAGAAAACAGAATTTATGTTTACCTGATAAATTACTTTCTCCAACGGTGTGTCCGGTCCACGGCCCGCCCTGGTTTTTTAATCAGGTCTGATAATTTATTTTCTTTAACTACAGTCACCACGGTATCATATGATTTCTCCTATGCAAATATTCCTCCTTTACGTCGGTCGAATGACTGGGGAAGGCGGAGCCTAGGAGGGATCATGTGACCAGCTTTGCTGGGCTCTTTGCCATTTCCTGTTGGGGAAGAGAATATCCCACAAGTAAGGATGACGCCGTGGACCGGACACACCGTTGGAGAAAGTAATTTATCAGGTAAACATAAATTCTGTTTTCTCTATGGAGGTGTTTCCTGTGCCAGACCGTGCTAAAGAATGGGAAAGACCGGGGATCCCTTTTTCTCTGTTGCCAATGTTAAAAAGATGTTCCCAGTGGCTGACTCCATTAAGGAGTCATGGCAAACGGTGCCCAAAGTGGAAGGGGCAATTTCTACTCTGGCTAAGAAAACTACTATTCCTATAGAGGAAAGCTGCTCTTTTAGGATCCAATGGACAAAAAGCTAGAGGCTTTTTTGAAAAAGATATATGTTCATCAGTGTCTCCAATGGCAACCTGCAGTGTTTATTGTGGCAGCCTTATTGGTTCGATGCATTGTCCGAGTCTCTTCAAGCAGAGACTTCTTTGGAGGAGATCATTAAGTTGGGAGCCAACATTTCTGGTTTCACAGTCCTAGCGTGCAGAGCTTTATGGTTAAAATCTTGGTCAGCGGATGTTTTATCTAAGTCCAAGATTTTCGCGATCCCTTACAAGGGTAAGACCTTGTTTGTACCTGGTCTGGCAGAGAATATTTCCGATATTACAGGTGGTAAAGGGTCTTTTTTGCCGCAAGATAAGAAAAATAAACAGAGAGGTCGTCTGAGTAATTTTCGTTTCTTTCGTATCTTCAGAGGTAAGCCTTCCTCTTCCAAGCAGGAACAGTCCAAGCCTTCTTGGAAACCCAATCAGTCTTAGAAACCCAATCAGTCTTGGAACAAGGGGAAGCATCCAAAGAAACCCGCAGCTGATTCCAAATCAGCATGAAGGGGTTACCCCGATCTGGGATCGGATCAAGGTGGGGGGCAGACTTTCTCAGTTCTCTCAAGCTTGGATATGAGATGTCCCAGTCCCTTGGGCTGTGGACATCGTGTCCCAGGGTTACAAAATAGAGTTCGACTTTTTCTCCCATGGGGCAGGTTCCACCTCTCAAGATTATCTGCAGAACAGATAATGAGAGGCATTCTTGAAGTGTGTTTAGGACCTTTCCAGCCTGGGAGTGATAGTTCTAGTTCCAGTACAGGAACAATGTGTAGGGTTCTATTCCAATCTGTTTGTAGTTCCCCAAAAAAGAGGGTACTTTCCGACCGATTCTAGACTTGAAGTGTCTAAACGAGTTTCAAGGTACCGTCCTTCAAGATGGAAACCATACTTCCATTCTTCCCTTGGTCCAAGAAGGTCAGTTCATGATGACCATAGACCTAAAGGATGTGTACCTTCATGTTCCCACTCACAAGGATCATCACAAATTTTTGAGGTTTGCCTTTCTGGACAAACACTTTCAGTTTGTAGCTCTTCCGTTTGGTCTTGCCACAGCTCCCAGAATTTTTCAAAGGTTCTGGGGGCTCTCTTGGCAGTAATTCAGGCTCAGGGCGCTACAGCAATTTCCCATCTGGACGACATTCTGGTTCAGGCGTCGTCTTTACAACAAGCAAGCTCTCATACAGAGATCTTGTCTTTCTTTTACAAGATATGACGAGTCCACGGATTTCATCCTTATTGGATATCGCCTCCTGGTCAACAGGAGGAGGCAAAGAGCACCACAGCAGAGCTGTATATATAGCTCCTCCCTTCCCTCCCCCTCCAGTCATTCTCTTTGCCTGCGTTAGTGATAGGAAGAGGCAGAGTGAGGTGTTAGTTTATAGATTCTTCTATCAAGTGTTTATTATTTTTTAAGTAGTGCCACAGTGTGCTACTTTGTTCTGGGGTGTAGCCTAGACCAAATCAGTCTCTTCAATAAAATAAGAGAAGCATTTGGTGGCTTTCAAGCCATGGGAACTTGTGAGACATTATTCTCACTGTGCCTCCCACAGACTAACTGCTGCCCTGTTTGTAAAAAGTCTGAGGGAGAAAATGCTCAGTACTTTTTTGTTTCCACAGGCCAATGTGAAGGGGAGAGGAGAACTTCACAAGCCGGTGAGATGCCTTGCTGCCGGGCAGCCTTCTAAAGGTAAGTGCTAAACTTTATTATCTATCCTCTGGTGGCTCAGAGGGAATGTGACAAGCTGGGTTTAATCCTGGTATGTACTAAGAATGGAGTTAGCACTTTATTTTTGAAAATATATTTCCCTGAAAGGGGGGTTAGTTTTTCAAGGCAGCCCTGTGTTCAGAAATATGTCGCCCCTTTAAAACCCCAGAGGCTTCTACCTACTAAATAGCAGCCGATAGGGAGGGTTCTCCTTTTTCACTTTTGGGTGATTCTTGAGGGGGCATGTTGTATAATCCCTGCGTCTTGCAGTTTCTGTTCTGAAGGGAAGCTGGCAGGCAGGGTGGTTCTATGTCTGGTAACCTTTTATTTGTCATACTACCAATAATGGGGAAGGTAAATTGGGAAGTGACAATAATTAGATTGGGAACGGGTTTAACAGAATAACCCCTTTCATGACCGGTACTCCTGATCGCTATGACTTAAGCTTAAGTAAAGCCGACAGGGAGTTTTTGTTTGTCATGTTGCTTTAGGAACAGTAACGTTTATGTTGTGTCGTTATTTCCTACTGTGGGCGGATCTTCAATACGCGCCATTGTGTGCGCGCCCTTTTGCTTGTGGCCGTCTTCTGAGATCTACACCCACGATGGGAGGAGTCTCGTTGCTACCGTTGAGCGCACGTCATTTGTGGTTTCTCTTGGAACGCTGATGCCTCCTCAGCTGTTTTTTGAAAAAAGCAACATGCAGCTGAGAGGTTTTCGCGCAGTCCGGAGAGCCTTTTGGGTGTATGGGACTTTTCTCTATCAGTGAGAGAGATGTCGCCAGCCCGTGCATTGAACTTCAGTAACCATTGCTAGTTTAGCAGATTTTACTCAGTCCCAGTTAATAGTGCCTTTATTGTTAGGTACTCTCTGAGGGGACAACTGTGCTATACGTTGAGTTGCTTATATGTTAAGAAAGAACATTAACGTTATTATGAGGTTCAGCATGTCTCAGTGCTATTCCTTCAGCTTGGATTACTGTAAGCTATAATAGAGGTTGCTTACAAATCACAAGGGAGAACGTTATTTTCATTTTTAAAGAAACAGTAAAGTTTGTGGGAGGTGTTAATTTTTTATTATAAATGCTCCTTCTGCTAAAGATTGCTGCTCTGTAGCCCATTAACACTAGTTATTGCATCCCACCGTTTTTTTCATGTCCCACATGCAGTGCTCTGTGGTTCATTACATGGCTTCTGTATGGTAACATAGCAATGTCTGTTGCTAGCAGGATTACATGGGAATGTTCCCTATGTTTGCAGAGACTTCTTTTCTGCGTTAGATGCTATAGCAGCATTCTCACACGTTGCAATTATTTAATGCAGATAACTACTGACCGTTCTAGTCCCCAAGCTTATCTGACATTTTTAATACTTGTGTGCTGATGTGTGCCCTTACGAACGGAAAAATAAATTCTTGCAGTTCTATTTTTAAAGTGAGAGTAGCACTCATAAAATAATGTTTTATTATCAGCTGTTAAGAAACGTTTTTATTTGTGCTTATATGGTGCGACCATAAAAACCTATTGTCAGTGTCCCATTCAGGGATAGTTGGACATCATAATGAAAACCTTCCATTGGTCTTTCCTGAGTTTAATGTGGCAGTAAAGAGTTTAACTGAATTTTCTCATTTAGTTGCATAAAGCAGTACATTTGTTTTTGGCAACTGTTCATCTCATTTGTCGATTCTACTAGGGATTGTTCAGTTTGTTCTGTTTCCAATGTTTTCATGTAAGTTATTTCAGATTAGGTGCTTAAACAGCATTCTAACTTTTGTCAAGATTCATGCCATACTTGCCTCTAGTACCTTTTCAAGGGTAATTGGGGCAAGTTAATTTAACATATGGTTCAAAAAGGGGACTTTTGGTCTCTGTACGATCTAACTAATAGCTGGTCTTGAAATAAACTTTTTGTTAAGCTAAGATTTTTCTGATCAATGCAATATCCAGTTACTGCTTTTCAAGATGGAGTCAGTAACACTTTTTATTCAAATGTTCCATGATGGGTACCTTTTTTACTGACACCGTGCCTACCTTATAGATGGCAGGTGCTCAAATTTGTATGTAATTTTCTAAGAATGACTACGCTATACAAGATGGTATGCGCATATCATTTGGTTGTGTACTGTTGAGTAAATAATCTCAGTTTTAACAGTCCAAGTGACAGTACGGGTCCTTTTTATTAGGACATTACTGCTGTTTTCTGGGTGTTCATTCATCCTTTGCGTCTTAGGATGGAACAGAAGCACTCCACTATAGAATTCCTTTAGGATATAAATGGAATTATAGTTCTGGCCTTAGCTAGTTCAGTTATGGACTACTTGCAGATACCTAGTTGGCGGCTAAGAGTCAGGATCTCCGTCTTAGCACGCAGAACCTTTGGGTTGAAATCTTGGTCTGGGGATGTGTCATCTTCATATTGACCCAGGAGGGTCCATTTGTGGGTTTCGTGGATTGCACGTATATCCTCATGCCCTTCTCCACAGAGATCATCTCAAATTCATGAGGGCTGCCTTTCTGGGCGAGCATTTTCGGTTCGTGGCAGTGGAATGGAGATTTTCCAAATTTGTCTCCTCCGATAGATCTGGATCAGGAGACAAGAGACTCTCTTCTTGGTGGTTGTCGCAGGCTCATCTGTCCCAAGGGACGTGCTTCTGCAGACCCTCATGGGTGATAGTGACAACGGACGCCAGTCTACCAGGATGGGGGGCAGTCTGGAATTCCCTGAAGGCTCAGGGTGTGTGGACTCAGTCGGAGTCTCTACTTCCAGTAAATATTCTGGAATTGAGGGAATGTAGCCTAGTGGTTAGCTTTGGGGCTTTGCAACACAAAGGTTGTTGGTTCGAATCCAGGTGCTGGATGACCATTTTACTTCAGGCTTGGCCTCAGTTGGCTTCGACCAACTTTATCTGTTTTCAGTCGGACTACATCACGACTGTGGTTTATATCAATCATCAGGGAGGAACAAGGAGTTTCTTAGCGATGACAGAAGTATCCAAAAACAATTCGTGGGCGGAGGCTCACTCTTATTATCTGTCTGCTATCTACATCCCAGGGGTGGACAACTGGGAGGCGAATTATTTGAACAGACAGATGTTTCATCCAGGGGAATGGGAACTCCAACCGGAGGTCTTTGCCACCCTGATTCTCAGATGGGGCAGACCGGAGCTGGATCTTATGGCATCTCGTCAGAATGCCAAGCTCCCGAGATACGGATCCAGGTCCAGGGATCCTCAGGTCGAACTGATAGATGCCTTGGCAGTGCCTTGGTCATTCAACCTAGCTTATGTGTTTCCACCGTTTGCTCTCCTTCCCCGGGGGATTGCTCGGATCAAACAGGAGAGGGCTTTGGTGATTCTCATCTCTCCTGTGTGGCCTCGCAGGACTTGGTATGCCGATCTGGTGGACATGTCCTCTCTGTCATCGTGGAAGCTTCCATTGAGGCAGGTTTTTTTCATTCAGGGACCCTTCCATCATCCGAATCTAGTTTCTCTGCAGCTGACTGCTTGGAGATTGAACACTTGCCTTTATCTAAGCGGGGGTTCTCGGATGCGGTCATTGGTACCTTGATTCAGGATCGCAAGCCTGTTACTAGAAAATTTTTCCATACGATATGGCGTAAATATCTTTATTGGTGTGAATCCAAAGGCTACTCATGGAGTAAGATTAGGATTCCTAGGATTTTATCTTTTCTCCAGGAAGGATTGGAGAAAGGGTTATCAGCAAGTTCCTTATAGGGACAATTTTCTGCTTTATCCATTTTTCTACACAAATGTCTGGCAGATATTCCGAATGTTCAATCTTTTTGTAAGGCTCTGACTAGAATCAGACCTGTGTTTAGACTTATTGCTCCTCCTTGGAGTTTGAATTTAGTTCTTAAGGTTCTTCAAGGGATTCCGTTTGAACCTATGTATTCCATAGATATTAAATTGTTATCTTGGAAAGTTTTATTTTTGGTTGCTATTTCTTCTGCTCGCAGAGTTTCTGAGCTTTCAGCATTACTATGTGCTTCTCCTTACCTTATTTTTCATTAGATAAGGTAGTGTTATGTTCCAAACCTGGGTTCTTCCTAAGGTTGTTTCCAACAAAAATATTAATCAGGATATTATTGTTCCTTCGTTGTGTCCTAATCCTTCGTCTAAGAAGGAGCGTCTGTTACATAACTTGGACGTGATCTGTGCCCTGAAGTTTTACTTACAGGCGACTAAAGATTTTCGTTAATTATCTTCATTATTTTTTTTTTTTTCTGAGAAACGTAGGGGTCAGAAAGCTACGGCTACCTCTCTTTCTTTTTGGCTGAACAGTATTATCCGTTTGGCATATGAGACTGCTGGACAGCAGCCTCCTGAGAGAATTGCGGCTCATTCTATTAGGGCTGTGGCTTTCTCATGGGCATTTAAAAATGATGCTTCTGTTGAACAAATTTGCAAGGTTGCAACTTGGTCGTCTCTTCACATTATTTTCCAAATTTACTATTTTTGCCTCATTCGAGGCTGTTTTGGGAGGAAGGTTCTTCAAGCAGTGGTGCCTTCCGTTTAGGTTCCTGTCTTGTCCCTCCCTTTCATCTGTGTCCTATAGCTTTGGTATTGTATCCCATAAGTAAGGATGAAATCCGTGGACTCGTCATATCTTGTAAAAGAAAAGGAAATTTATGCTTACCTGATAAATGTATTTAACGATATGACGAGTCCACGGCCCACCCTGTCATTTTCAAAGACAGGTCTTTGTTTTGGTTAAACTTCAGTCACCTCTGCACCTTGGCTTTTCCTTTCTCTTCCTTACTTCGGTCGAATGACTGGAGGGGGAGGGAAGGGAGGAGCTATATATACAGCTCTGCTGTGGTGCTCTTTGCCTCCTCCTGCTGAACAGGAGGCGATATCCCATAAGTAAGGATGAAATCTGTGGACTCGTCATATCGTAAAAGAAATAAATTTATCAGGTAAGCATAAATTTCCTTTTTCTACGTTCCCACGGAGGGAAAGTGAGTCTGGGAAAGAGTTCCCTTGTTCCAGCTACAAGGGTAGTTTTCTTAGGGACCATAAAAGATTCTCTATCGATGAAGATTTTTCTGACGGAGGTCAGAGAAGCCAAGATTCTTTCTTCTTGCCTCTCTCCAGGAGTGGACAACTGGGAAGCGGATTTTCTGAGCAGACAGACTTTTCATCCCGGGGAGTGGGAGCTCCATCCACAGGTGTTCTCCAGCCTGACCCTCAAATGGGGGGTGCCGGAACTGGATTTGATGGCGTCTCAGCAGGATGCCAAGCTCTCCCGAGGTACGATTTGAGGTCAAGAGATCCACAGGCTGCTCTGATAGATGCACTGGCGGTCCCTTGGAATTTCGGGATGCTATACCGGTTTCCTCCGTTGGCTCTTCTCCCAAGAGTCATTGCTCGTATCAAGCAGGAGAGAGTGTTGGTGATTCTCATAGCTCCTGCATGACCTCGCAGTATCTGGTATGCAGACCTTGTGGGGATATCATCTCTTCCATCTTGGAGACTACCTCTGAGGAAGGAACTTCTACTTCAGGGTTCTTTCCTTCATCCAAATCTTGTTTCTCTGAAGCTGACTACTTGGAGATTGAATGCTTAATTTTGGCTAAGCGTGGGTTTTCTGAGTCAGTCATTGAGACCATGATTCAGGCTTGCAAGCCTGTTACTAGGAAGATTTACCATAAGATATGGCATAAATATCTCTATTGGTGTGAATCCCAGGGTTACTCCTGGAGTAGGGTCAGGATTCCTAGGATTTTTATTTTTCTCCAGGAAGGTCTGGAGAAGGGTTTGTCAACAAGTACTCTGAAGGGTCAGATTTCTGCCTCGTCTATTTTGTTACATAAGCGTCTGTCTGTTTTGCCACACATGCAATCCTTTTGTCAGGCACTGATCAGAATCAGGCCTGGATTTACTCCTTTATAGACCCTGCATTTTGACATACACCTTTAACCTTGGTGCTCCTAACTTACACTTTTTCTATGTTTAAATTGGTTTCTCCTCCTTGGAGCCTTAACCTTGTTCTTAAAGTTTTGCAGCAGGCTCCGTTTGGGCCTATGCATTCCATAGATATTAAGTTGTTATCTTGGAAGGTTTAGTTTCTTGCTGCTATTTCTTCTGCTCGGAGAGTCTCAGAACTCTCTCCTTATCTTATATTTAATACTGATAAGGTGGTTCTTCATAATAATTTAGGTTTTCTTCCTAAAGTTGTTTTGGACAGAAATATTAATCAGGAAATTGTTGTTCCTTCTCTATGTCCTAATCATTCTCATAAGGAACTTTTGTTACATAATCTGGATGTTGTGCGTGCTCTGAAGTTTTAGCTATAGGCGACCAAGGATTTTCACCAGTTTTTTACCCTTTTTGTTTCTCTGGGAAACGTAGAGGTCAGAAAGCTACAGCTATTTCTCTTTCTTTCTGGTTGAGAAGTATCATTCGTTTGGCTTATGAGACTGCTGGACAGCAGCCTCCGGAGAGAATTACAGCTCATTCCACTAGGGCTGTCTCTTGTTCATGGGCTTTTAAAATTAAGCTTCTGTGGAACAGATTTTCAAGGCTGCAATTTGGTCTTCTCTACATACTTTCTTCAAATTTTACAAATTTGATACTTTTGCCTCGGCTGAGGGTTCTTTTGGGAGAAAGATTCTTCAAGCGGTGGTGCCTTCTGGTTTTGGTTCCCTGTCTTGTCCCTTCCTAATCATCTGTGTCCTCTGGCTTGGGTATTGTTTGCCAACAGTAATTGATGATTCCGTGGACTCACCATATCTTAGGAAAGAAAACAAAATGTATGCTTACCTGATAAATTTATTTCCGGATATGGTGAGTCCACGGCCCGACCTTTATTTTAAGACAGTTATTTTTAACTTTAACATCAGACACCTTACACCTTGTGTTATTCCCTTTTCTCCATTTTCCTTCAGTCGATTGACTGGGGTTTGTGGGAAGGGAAGTGACATTTATCAGCTTTGCTGGGTGCTCTTTGCCTCCTCCTGCTGGCCAGGAGTGGTATTCCCAACAGTAATTAATGATTCCGTGGACTAACCATGTCCGGAAAGAAATACATTTATCAGGTAAGCATACATTTTGTTTTCCGGGCATGGAGAGTCCACGAACCGCCCTTATTCAAATGATGGCAGTTTTTTTGTCTAGTCCTCAGGCACCTCTATATCCTTGTGTTCTTTTTCCGTTTCCCTTCGGCCGAAAGACTGGGGGTTATGGGTAAGGGAAGCGATACTTAACAGCTTTGCTGGTGTGCTCTTTGTCTCCTCCTGCTGGCCAGGAATGAATATCCCACTAGTAATTAAAATGTTTTGTGGACTCTCCATGCCCGGAAATAAATACATTTGTCAGTTAAGCATAAATGTTTTTTATATCTACATATTTATATAAAAATAAATTATTTAATCACCTTGTAGCCATACTCACAGAAAGTAATTTAAAGGATATGAAATCCAAAATTTATTTTGTGATTTAGATAGAGCATGCAATTTTAAACAACTTTCTAATTTACTATTATCAATTTTTCTTCATTCTCTTATCTTTAGTTAAATAGCAGGGATGTAAAGCTGAGTAGTGTGAACATGTCTGTAGCACTATATTGCAACACTTTTGCAACAGTGTTTTCCATTTGCAAGAGCACTTAATGGCAGCACTATATTCTGCATGTAGTGCTCGAGACACCTACCGAAGTATCTCTCCATCAAAGAATGCAATGAGAACAAAGCAAATTTTATCAAAGAAATTACTTGAAAACTTTTATGCTCGGTCTGAATCACAAAATAGATTTTTGGATTTTATATCCCTTTAAGCCCCAAAAGGTGGGGGGGGTGGTAAAAAGAAGCAGAATAATCCTCATTTATATGTATTAAAGTCGGTCTCCTTAGCTGAGCACACATTCTTGTACAGAGTGCAAAGAATTTAGATTTTCTTTTCCTGGTAGGCCAGTCTGTGCATTTTGACTCCGGACACGCTTAGTCTCTCTGGGCATGTGGACTGGCATTATCATAAGTGTGCTGTGTTTCTGGTGCCTAGTAGTCTGTGTGTTTCTATGCACCATAGTCTACCAGATCAATCCATACATCTTTGGCTACTAGATGTTTGTGTAAAGCTTTAGTCTGGCAAACATCCAACAAATGTCTCTCCCGTTACAAATTGAGTGTGAGTATGGGGAGTTAAAACTCATTTTAGGAAGAAAAACTTTTAATTTTGTTGATTTCTTGTTTCTCTATGCTTATCCTTTGTAAGTATTGATCTAGGCTGAGCCACGATAAACAGAATTTAAATCATATGTATTGCAATTTCTCTATCTTGGCTCATATCCCTATATGATACTTAGCAGGCTTGAGCTGTAATCTTTTACATATCTAGTCACTAAGAATAAAAGATTTATCAATTTGCGGTCGGACAGGGTTCAAATGTTGTACACTTGTACAATACTGCCTTTGCGCAACCCTAGCCTTTAGGGTTCAGTTAAGGGGAGTGACTTAATGTGAAAAGATTGTGGTTGGTCCAGTCCGTCCATCCCTGTTGTTGGTTGAGTTGTTAATTATTATCTAGTGATATAAGTTAAAATATGGATAGTACTATATTTATACAGTACTATATTTATACAGTGTGTATATATATATATATATTTATTTGCTTTTATTAACCTTTTTTTTTCTTTCTTCAGGGAAGTAATGAGCACTCCAGTGACTTGTCTACGGAGGCGAGAAAAAGTTGGTATTGTTGTGGACATTCTGAGTGACACATCCTCCAACCACAATGGATTCCCCATTGTAGAGAACAATGATGAAATTAACCAGGTTAGAATTACTCCCTATATTGGGGTCACATATGGACAGTAAACTCCCCTTTGGTGTAAAAACTGTGCTTTGTCCCACACTCCCTAGAGAGGCTGACAAGCAAATTCTTTAAAATGCTACAAATTACCTCAATCAGCTACTTATGTTACAGCCTTTGTTGGTTATAGAATTAGTTTCTCTTGTTAAGTGTATCCAGTCCACGGATCATCCATTACTTGTGGGATATATTCCCTTCCCAACAGGAAGTTGCAAGAGGATCACCCACAGCAGAGCTGCTACATAGCTCCTCCCCTCACTGCCATATCCAGTCATTCTCTTGCAACCCTCAACATAGATGGAGGTCGTGAGAGGACTGTGGTGTTTTATACTTAGTTTATTTCTTCAATCAAAAGTTTGTTATTTTTAAATGGTACCGGAGTGTGCTGTTTATCTCAGGCAGTATTTGGAAGAAGAATCTGCCTGCGTTTTCTATGATCTTAGCAGAAGTAACTAAGATCCATTTGCTGATCTCACACATTCTGAGGAGTGAGGTACTTCAGAGGGGGAATGGCGTGCAGGTTTTCCTGCAATAAGGTATGTGCAGTTAAAATATTTTTCTAGGATGGAATTTGCTAGAAAATGCTGCTGATACCGAAGTAATGTAAGTAAAGCCTTAAATGCAGTGAGAGCGACTGGTATCAGGCTTATTAATAGAGATACATACTCTTATATAAATGTGTTTTAAAATGTTTGCTGGCATGTTTAATCGTTTTTTACATATGTTTGGTGATAAAACTTATTGGGGCCTAGTTTTTTCCACATGGCTGGCTTAAATTCTGCCTAGAAACAGTTAACTGAGGCTTCCCACTGTTGTAATATGAGTGGGAGGGGCCTATTTTAGCGCTTTTTTGCGCAGCAAAAATTTACAGACTCAGACATCCTGCTTCTTCCTGCATGATCTAGGACTTCTCTAGAGGGCTCAAAATACTTCAAAAGTCGTATTGAGGGAGGTAAAAAGCCACAGTAGAGCTGTGGCAGTTGTTGTGACTGTTTAAAAAACGTTTTTTTCAATTGTTATTCCGTTTTGGGTATTAAGGGGTTAATCATCCATTTGCAAGTGGGTGCAATGCTCTGCTAACTTATTACATACACTCTGAAAATTTTGTTAGGGTAACTGCATTTTTTCACTGTTATTTCAATTTGGGACAAGTCCTGTGCTTCTTAAAGGCGCAGTAGCGTTTTTTATATTACTTGTAAACTTGTTGTAAAGTGTTTCCAAGCTTGCTAGTTTTATTGCTAGTCTGTTTAAACATGTCTGACATAGATGAATCTACTTGTTCATTATGTTTGAAAGCCATTGTGGAGCCCCATAGGAAAATGTGTACTAAATGTATTGATTTCACTTTAAATAATAAAGATCAGTCTTTATATATAAAAGAATTATCACCAGAGGACTCTGTCGAGGGGGAAGTTATGCCGACTAACTCTCCCCACGTGTCAGAACCTTCGCCTCCCGCTCAGGGGGCGCACGCTAGTATGGCGCCAAGTACATCAGGGACGCCCATAGCGATTACTTTGCAGGACATGGCTGCAATCATGAATAATACCCTGTCAGAAGTATTATCTAGATTGCCTGAATTGAGAGGCAAGCGCGATAGCTCTGGGATTAGGAGAAATGCAGAGCGCGCAGGTGCTGTAAGAGCCATGTCTGATACTGCGTCACAGTATGCAGAACATGAGGACGGAGAGCTTCATTCTGTGGGTGACGGCTCTGATTCAGGGAAACCTGATTCAGAGATCTCTAATTTTAAATTTAAGCTTGAGAACCTCCGTGTATTGCTTGGGGAGGTCTTAGCTGCTCTGAATGACTGTAACACAGTTGCAATTCCAGAGAAATTGTGTAGGCTGGATAGATACTATGCGGTGCCGGTGTGTACTGATGTTTTTCCTATACCTAAAAGGCTTACAGAAATTATTAGTAAGGAGTGGGATAGACCTGGTGTGCCCTTTTCCCCACCTCCTATATTTAGAAAAATGTTCCCAATAGACGCCACTACACGGGACTTATGGCAGACGGTCCCTAAGGTGGAGGGAGCAGTTTCTACTTTAGCAAAGCGTACCACTATCCCGGTTGAGGACAGTTGTGCCTTTTCGGATCCAATGGATAAAAAATTAGAAGGTTACCTTAAGAAAATGTTCGTTCAACAAGGTTTTATCCTGCAGCCCCTTGCATGCATTGCGCCTGTCACTGCTGCTGCGGCATTCTGGTTTGAGTCTCTGGAAGAGGCCATTCACACAGCTCCATTGGATGAAATTATGGACAAGCTTAGATCGCTTAAGCTAGCTAACTCATTTGTTTCTGATGCCATTGTGCATTTGACTATACTAACGGCTAAGAATTCCGGATTCGCCATCCAGGCGCGTAGGGCGCTATGGCTTAAATCCTGGTCAGCTGACGTGACTTCTAAGTCTAAATTACTTAATAATCCTTTCAAGGGGCAGACCTTATTCGGGACCGGCTTGAAAGAAATTATTACTGACATTACTGGAGGAAAGGGTCATACCCTTCCTCAGGACAGGGCCAAATCAAAGGCCAAACAGTCTAATTTTCGTGCCTTTCGAAATTTCAAGGCAGGAGCAGCATCAACTTCCTCCGCTCCAAAACAGAAAGGAACTGTTGCTCATTCCAGACAGGCCTGGAAACCTAACCAGTGATGGAACAAGGGCAAGCAGGCCAGAAAGCCTGCTGCTGCCCCCAAGACAGCACAAAGTAACGGCCCCCTATCCGGAAACGGATCTAGTGGGGGGCAGACTTTCTCTCTTCGCCCAGGCGTGGGCAAGAGATGTTCAGGATCCCTGGGCATTGGAGATCATATCTCAGGGATATCTTCTGGATTTCAAGGTTTCTCCTCCACAAGGGAGATTTCATCTTTCAAGGTTATCAGAAAACCAGATAAAGAAAGAGGCATTCCTAAGCTGTGTGCAAAACCTCCTAGTAATGGGAGTGATCCACCCAGTTCCGCGGACGGAACAAGGACAGGGTTTTTATTCAAATCTGTTTGTGGTTCCAAAGAAAGAAGGAACCTTCAGACCAATCTTGGATCTAAAGATCTTAAACAAATTCCTCAGAGTTCCATCATTCAAAATGGAAACTATTCGGACCATCCTACCAATGATCCAAGAGGGTCAGTACATGACCACAGTGGATTTAAAGGATGCCTACCTTCACATACCGATTCACAAAGATCATTTGCTTTTCTAGACAGGCATTACCAATTTGTAGCTCTTCCCTTCGGGTTGGCCACAGCCCCGAGAATTTTTACAAAGGTTCTGGGCTCACTTCTGGCGGTTCTAAGACCGCGAGGCATAGCGGTGGCTCCTTATCTAGACGACATCCTGATACAGGTGTCAAACTTTCAAATTGCCAAGTCCCATACAGAGATAGTTCTGGCATTTCTGAGGTCGCATGGGTGGAAAGTGAACGTGGAAAAGAGTTCTCTATCCCCACTCACAAGAGTCTCCTTCCTAGGGACTCTTATAGATTCTGTAGAGATGAAAATTTACCTGACGGAGTCCAGGTTATCAAAACTTCTAAATGCTTGCCGTGTCCTTCATTCCATTCCACGCCCGTCAGTGGCTCAGTGTATGGAAGTAATCGGCTTAATGGTGGCGGCAATGGACATAGTGCCATTTGCGCGCCTGCATCTCAGACCGCTGCAATTATGCATGCTAAGTCAGTGGAACGGGGATTACTCAGATCTGTCCCCGCTACTAAATCTGGATCAAGAGACCAGAGATTCTCTTCTCTGGTGGCTATCTCGGGTCCATCTGTCCAAGGGTATGTCCTTTCGCAGGCCAGATTGGACAATTGTAACAACAGATGCCAGCCTTCTAGGTTGGGGTGCAGTCTGGAACTCCCTGAAGGCGCAGGGATCGTGGACTCAGGAGGAGAAACTCCTCCCAATAAATATTCTCGAGTTAAGAGCAATATACAAGGCTCTTCTGGCTTGGTCTCAGTAAGCAACACTGAGGTTCATCAGATTTCAGTCAGACAACATCACGACTGTGGCTTACATCAACCATCAAGGGGGAACTTGGAGTTCCCTAGCGATGTCAGAAGTCTCCAAGATAATTCGCTGGGCAGAGTCTCACTCTTGCCACCTGTCAGCTATCCATATCCCAGGCGTAGAGAACTGGGAGGCGGATTTTCTAAGTTGTCAGACTTTTCATCCAGGGGAGTGGGAACTCCATCCGGAGGTGTTTGCTCAATTGATTCTGCGTTGGGGCAAACCAGAGTTGGATCTCATGGCTTCTCGCCAGAATGCCAAGCTTCCTCGTTACGGTTCCAGGTCCAGGGACCCAGAAGCAACGCTGATAGATGCTCTAGCAGCGCCTTGGTTCTTCAACCTGGCTTATGTGTTTCCACCTTTCCCTCTGCTCCCTCGACTGATTGCCAAGATCAAACAGGAGAGAGCATCGGTGATTCTGATAGCGCCTGCGTGGCCACGCAGGACCTGGTATGCAGACCTAGTGGACATGTCATCCTGTCCACCATGGACTCTACCTCTGAGACAAGACCTTCTAATACAAGGTCCTTTCAATCATCCAAATCTAATTTCTCTGAGACTGTCTGCATGGAGATTGAACGCTTGATTCTATCAAAGCGTGGCTTCTCCGAGTCAGTTATTGATACCTTAATACAGGCACGAAAGCCTGTTACCAGGAAAATCTACCATAAGATATGGCGTAAATACCTTTATTGGTGTGAATCTCTGAGTTATCTGCCTTACATTGTGATTCTCCTTATCTGATTTTTCATTCAGACAAGGTAGTTCTCCGTACCAAACCTGGGTTTTTACCTAAGGTGGTTTCTAACAGGAATATCAATCAAGAGATTGTTGTTCCATCATTGTGTCCTAATCCTTCTTCAAAGAAGGAACGCCTTTTACATAATCTGGACGTAGTCCGTGCCTTGAAGTTCTACTTACAGGCTACTAAGGATTTTCGTCAAACATCTGACCTGTTTGTCGTTTACTCTGGACAGAGGAGAGGTCAAAAAGCTTCGGCAACCTCTCTCTCCTTTTGGCTTCGGAGCATAATACGCTTAGCCTATGAGACTGCTGGACAGCAGCCCCCTGAAAGGATTACAGCTCATTCTACTAGAGCTGTGGCTTCCACCTGGGCCTTTAAAAATGAGGCCTCTGTTGAGCAGATTTGCAAGGCTGCGACTTGGTCTTCGCTTCACACCTTTTCAAAATTTTACAAATTTGACACTTTTGCTTCTTCGGAGGCTGTTTTTGGGAGAGAGGTTCTACAGGCAGTGGTTCCTTCCGTTTAAGTTCCTGCCTTGCCCCTCCCATCATCCGTGTACTTTAGCTTTGGTATTGGTATCCCACAAGTAATGGATGATCCGTGGACTGGATACACTTAACAAGAGAAAACATAATTTATTTATTTTTCTTGTAGTGTATCCAGTCCACGGCCCGCCCTGTCCTTTTTAAGGCAGGTTTAAATTTTAATTAAACTACAGTCACCACTGCACCCTATGGTTTCTCCTTTCTCGTCTTGTTTCGGTCGAATGACTGGATATGGCAGTGAGGGGAGGAGCTATGTAGCAGCTCTGCTGTGGGTGATCCTCTTGCAACTTCCTGTTGGGAAGGGAATATATCCCACAAGTAATGGATGATCCGTGGACTGGATACACTACAAGAGAAATAAATTTATCAGGTAAGCATAAATTATGTTTTTTTGGCCTCTCTAGGGAGTGTGGGACAAGCTCAATTTTATACAAAAGCAAGAGGCGTTAAATGTCCTTTTAAGAAATGTTTTGTGGTAACTTGAATTTTTCATTAAAAGTATAGTGGAGAATTACCAGCTACTCAGTCCCAGTGGGCAGTTTGTTGTTTATCTCATTGGGCAGTTCATACTTGTATGTGCCAAGATGGCAGTGGGACACATTTAATACATAAGTGCAGGTAGGTTTGGTCTGTTGATAGCAACAGCTTTGGTTTGCCTCATTTACTCTCTACAGTGATTGTAGCCCCTTCTTCTGTGCAGGTAAGTGTATTTCCCACTGGTAGACACATATATCTATATATCTATATCTATATATATATATATATATATATATATATATATATATATATATATATATATATATATATATATATATATATTTTTTTTTTTTTTAAATTCTGAGAAATTTGTACACTTGCCCCCTCTTGAGTGCCATTCCAGCTGGACATCTGGGATGATGTTCCTTAATAGGACAATAGACAAAAATGTCTTAAAAAAAATGACACCATCCTAATATGTTAATTTTTTTATTGTTATGGCCAATTGCCAACCTCCAGCCACCAGATAACCACTGTTATTTTCTTAACGTTGTTCTATTGTTTTATAACATCTTATTTTTGCTGTGGCAAATTAGGGGCATATATGTAGCAAGATAAGGTTTGTGAAGCCTCCCATGTTTACTTTTAATCATCAAAATTGTAAAACTCAGTTTCAGAGTTAAAGGGACAGTCTGATACATAATTTTTATTGTTTAAAAAGATAGATAATCCCTTTATTACTCATTCCCTAGTTTTGCATAACCAACACGGTTATATTAATATACTTTTTACCTCTGTGATTACCTTGTATCTAAGCCTCTACAGACTGCCCCCAGATTTCAGTTCTTTGGACAGGCTTGCAGTTTAGCCAATCAGTGCCCTCATATAAATAACTCCATGGGCGTGAGCACAATGTTATCTATGTGGCACACATGAACTAACACCCTCTAGCTGTGAAAAACTGTTACATGCATTCAGATAAGAGGCAGCCTTCAAGGACTTAGAAATTAGCATATTAGCCTACCTAGGTTTAGCTTTTAAAGGGACAGTCTACACCAGAATTTTTATTGTTTTAAAATATAGATAACTCCTTTATTACCCATTCCCCAGTTTTGCATAACCAACACAGTTATATTAATATACTTTTAACCTCTGTGATTATCTTGTATCTAAGCCTCTGCAAACTGCCCCTTTATTTCAGTTCTTTTGACAGACTTGCAGTTTAGCCAATCAGTGCCTGCTCCCAGATAACTTCACGTGCACAAGCACAGTGTTATCTATATAAAACACGTGAACTAACACCCTCTATTGGTGAAAAACGGTTAAAATGTATTCTGAAAAGAGGTGGCCTTCAAGGTCTAAGAAATTAGCATATGAACCGCCTAGGTTAAGCTTTCAACTAAGAATACCAAGAGAACAAAGCAAAATTGGTGATAAAAGTAAATTGGAAAATTGTTTAAAATTACATGCTCTATCTGAATCATGAAAATTTTATTGTGGCCTAGACTGTCCCTTTAACAAAGAATACCAAGGGAACAAAGCAAATTTGATGATAAAAGTAAATTGGAAAGTTTAAAATTACATGCCTTATCTGAATCATAAAAATTTAATTTTGACTAGGCTGTCCCTTTTAAATTACAAGAAATGGGATCAAAATAAATAATAAAAGTATATTGTGTTGCAAAGTTGTTTTACTGTGCATAATTTAACATTTTGTATTACATTCTCAAAGAGTTTGATGTGACAATACAAAGCTCTTGCCCACACGCTGAGAGACGTCTAATTGAATATACAGCATCCAAAACCCTTTTAAAAAATCCTGTTTTCCACTGTGACGTACCTCCACTAACATCCCTTTCTCTGAGCTATTGCGGGTTTTTTCAAGTATGGCTTCTATTAGAAGATCATCCTTTTTTAAACTCGGTTAATTGTATAAATAGAGTTTATAAATCAGGAAAAACTTTTAAAGGAGGGCAACATTCAATAGGATATTTTCATATATTTACATATAATTTAATTTACGTGCATTAAAAACAGTGTTGACACACAATGCGTTTTTTTCCCAATATTTCATATAACCCCTTCCCGCCGTTAGAACATTCCATGCTGGGCTTTAGCACGGTTAGGAAGGGATGGGACGTTCTAGTTGTTTTGGCTGTACTGAAGCCATAACGGCTTCCTAGATGGGATCGCGGGCTAGAGGGCATGCATGTGTTGTAACTCCAAAGGACTTGTCTCAGAAGATTTCCGTGGATCAGTCCTTGAATTTGTAATGGAGACAACACTACATGGTTTAGAGTGCCTCTTTTCAGCAGCCACATCAGCAGCCACATTGGTCAGTGATCTCAATAGGCTGGGGGATTGTTTGCTAATCTTTGAGGATAATCTCCTCTGGATATGGATAATCAAACAACTTTGAATCAATATTCTGAAACTCCAGGTGATTTCATGATTCTTCACCCTTTCCCCAGTCTGAGGTATGTGCTCGATGACGGTATGCTCAGGCAATACTGGTAGATGCCAAAGTACTCTGGTTGTTCAAGCTTATTTACACCTCTCCTTTTGTGGTACTTCCCAAAGTAATAGCCAGAATCAAGGAGAAACAGTGTCAGTGATTCTGATTACTTAGGCTTAGCCTCGCAGAACTTGGTATTCAATTCTAGTTCAGATGTCTTCTTGCCCACAGTGACATCTGCCTCTTAGGAAAGACCTTCTGTCCCAAGGTCCCTTATTCCATCAAGATCTTCAGAACATGGCTTTGATGGCCTGGCAATTGAAAGCATGATTCTATCTAATAGAGTATTGTCTGACAAGGATATTGACACCTTTTTTCATGCGAGGAAGCATTTTGTCAGACATATTTATCATAAGGTCTGGAAGACTTATCTAGCCTGGTGTGTTACTATGACTTATCATTAGAAGTGATTTTGAATTTCTAGGATCCTGTAATATCAGCTAGCTCTCTCAAGGATCAGAGTATTGCTTTGTTTTTGCTGTTCAACAGGAAGATTACCAAAATTCCTGATATACAGATTTTGTGCAGCCTCTGATCAGGATCAAACTTTTCATTAGACCTGCAACACCACATTTGATTCTCAATTTGGTGTCTGAGCTTTCTGCTCCGTATTGTAAGCCTCGTTTATTCATTTATAATCAGGTTAAGGCTGTTTTATTATAAAAAAATATACAGTATATATAAAGTGTTTATAGGTACAAGCAGACAGCTAAAAGGGAGAATAGAGGAAGATGGTGAAATAATCTCCAGGAGAAATAAATTACGTATTATCTAAAAATCTCCCCTGGCAGGGTGTTGGCACAATTATTAACAATTTCAAATTAATTGTACATAGACATACAAAGAAAAGTGTGCCAAACCCTGTATTCTGAATTTAAATATCACCACCTTATAAAATGAGAATATTATGTGAACTGTCATTCTCACATCCCCTAGCTGGGGCACTAGCTGGAAAAGCGTTGTCTCTCCTTTTAATCTGGGGACCATAGCTAACATTTCTTATGAGTTCAAATATTTACCTAAATGGAATTGTAGCTCCCGGATTGTAGCAGCTTAGTATATTTTGAATCTTGCAAATCGCTGTGTTGTTTAATACCTCTCACCTCTATTAGGAATTATATGGCCATAGATCCTAGGTTTTAAAGCACAGCTATGGTTGAGTTTTTTTTAATTGATCTCTGTACTTGCTTGATTGCTAACTCAATAAATATAGATATGCATGAGTATGAAAGTTCATATATGATTCACATATTATTCTCCTTTTATAAGATGGTGATATTTAAATTCAAAATACAGGGTTCAGCACACTTTTCTTTGTATGTCTATGTACAATTAATTTGTAACAAGCAGATACCTGCTAGTACCTAAGATGGCAGACAGTAGTTGGGGGGAGGGCCAAAGAGCTGTTTGGGCGGGATCAGTGAGGTTGGAGGGTAAGGGGAGATCCTACACAGCTTACATTTTCATATTGGCAGACTGTCTGCCAGTACCTAAGATGGGGGTGACCAGTGGGGACATGAGGAAGGGAAGAGAGCTGTTTGGGAGGGATCAGGGGGTGGGAAGTATCAGGTGGAAGGGTAATCTCTACACTAAAGCTAAAATTAACCTTACAAGATACCTTATTAACCCCTTTACTGTCGGTAAGAATAGAAGTGTGGTGCGCAGCTGCAAGTAGTTGCCTTCTAATTTCCAAAAAGCAATGACAAAGACAAATATGTGTGCTATTTTTAAACAAAGGGGATCCCAGAGAAGCTTTTACAGCCATTTGTGTCATGATTGCACAAGCAGTATTTAGATAATTTCAGTGAGAAACCCAAAGATTGTGAAAACATTGCATTTGGCTGTGAAATGGTGGCATGAAATATATCATAATGGGCCTAGATCAATACCTTGGGTTGTCTACTTAAAAATATATATAGTTACAGCTAAATAAAAATTAAAAAAACACAAGGCTCTATTTTTGCTAAAAATTCTCCTCTATTTTGCACAAGTTTTATTAATGAAAGTCCCGGGAGTGAAGGGGTTAAATCGAAGTTGGTGCTAATATATCCAAATATGTCATAACCATGTTTTTTTTCTATTTTAAAATGATCTTTAGATGCTTTTGTAATGTATATTCTCCACTTATTGATAGAGGCTATCTTTATGAATATGTTCCCATTTATGTTTTTGTTCTGCAAGATGTATAACGCCTGCATTTCTTTGTCTTGTTTGTAGCCAGCCAGATTGTGTGGACTGATACTTCGATCCCAATTGATAGTTCTTCTTAAACACAAGGTATGAGATCTTCTGTTCATATTTAGATTGTAAAATACATTTTAAAATGATAATGTACCTTAATAGGACTTTACAAAGTCTCATAATTGTAAATGAGTCTATTTTGTACAGTATGTTTTCTTACTCTAAGTAGCACTCACTAACAAAGATTTTCCCCCCCTTATAAAACTCAAATCTCAAAATTCCATAGGAGTCTGCCTACATATCCTTTTCATCAAAGGATACCAAAAGAACAATGTTCCTTTAATCTCTCCACCCACCCAAATTCCACCAAATGTTATAGGCAAATTACTTACAAATTATCCAAGTCTTATTCATTATAATTGATAAGATAGATCGTTTGAAATCTCTCAAGTCTGCTTTTCATTTAAGGATACCAAGCGAACAAAGCAAATTAGATAATTGAAGTAAATTAGAATTTTGTTTAAAATTGTATTCTCTATCTGAATCATGAACGATCATTTTAAATTTCTCAAGTTTGCCATTCAATTTTTCCAGTTTTGTGGCATCTCTGTTTGGTTAAGATATTGCTCTACTAACCTTTAGTTTCATTGATTATTCTTTCTCCAGAACCCCCCCAAAATACACAGTGACCGTTGTGATGTTTGCTATCTCTGTATGTTGAGTGCTCATGCTGTACTATTATTTTATTGGCATAAGACAATGCATTTTAGTAGATATTTAACTTTTCAGTTGTACTACCACTTGTGGTTTATTGCTGACATTTACTCTATATAGTATTTGTTTTGTTTCCTTTTTTTATTTTAGGTGTTTGTTGAGAGAGAAAATCTGAGTGTAATTCAAAGGCGTCTGAAGTTAAAAGATTTCAGGGATGCTTACCCACGCTTTCCACCAATCCAGTCAATCCATGTTTCCCAAGATGAACGAGATTGCCTGATGGATCTTACGGATTTTATGAACCCAACTCCGTACACTGTACCTCAGGTTTGTAGAGCTCATTTGCCAGTTTTTGTTTTATACGTTTATCTATCCCTACTTGTTTGTAAGTTTCTTCTGGTGCCAGTCCAACCCACTTTGTTTCTTAAAGGTAAAGGTTTTACCTTTTAGGTTTCTGAAAATCCATAAACCTGTAGCAACCATGGGTAATACTTAGTGTGCACTCTCTGGCTATGTCTTTATGTGAGGCTTGACACATTGTCATGACACCTGGAACACTCTCTGCTGAAGACCATAGCACTGACTTCCCTGTTCTAAACTGCTGCTATTTTCAGTTGTTGAAGCCAGAAGAAAAATTAGAGGGTCAGGGCGGAGGAGCAACCCAACATGTTAAAGCCAATCCTAAGTATATAGTCATACTCAGGAATATGTTGTCACTTTAAATATAAATAAAGTTTATATTATTGTTATTTTTATAATCTCCTATTAAAGAAGTAAAGATTGTTTGTGATTATTTTTGTAACCGTTTTTTGTTTCTTTTATGAAGCTTTATGCTATAATAAGCATTTTGTTCTTCAGTAAAAATGAAACCTGATATATAATTTTTTTTAGTTGTCAGTCTTTAGCCCTTCACCTGTCTAATATGGTATAATAGTATCTCAGAAAAAGAAAAAATAATCTCTGGCACACAGTTAAACACATAGGTAAATCGGCAAAAGTGGAACCAAAAATCATAAAACTTAACTTTTACTTGCAGATATTAAAATACACAACATCCTACCTGGGATAAATAAAAAAAAACACATACAGTTTAAAAACAGAGTAGCACTGTTGGGGGTCTGGATTTAACACAGTACAATGTGTCTATTTAAAGCAATAATCAAAGCAGCTCTCAGTACACACATCAAGCATATTCCAACACTGTCAGAAGCCCATTGCAAGATGTCCACTGAGATAAAAAGATCCCTAGTAACCTACTGACTGTGTTTGGGTGATACCCAACAAAGGTGGGTGCAGGAAGGAGCTTATCAGACTATCTCTCAATAGATATTATTTGCAATTATTGTAAAAAAAAAAAAATTCCGGTCTTGCAGTGACTAAGGAATTAGCCAAACATACCAAAATTACCAATTTATGATAACAGAGAGCGCACAAATTAACATAATAATCTCCAGACTACTTACAGACAGGCGAACGCCTAGCGCACGTTTTGCCTGGGCTTTTTCAAAGGCGTAGTTTAGTCCCAATCATTGGATACCTTTTATTTGCCTATTGGCCAATCAAATCGTCTATGTAGCCACATCATAGGTCATGTGATCGCATGACACACAACTGTTATAGCTGATGGGCGTATCACTAGTGTGTAGATGTACATTTTTTTGTATAAATACAGTGTAGACATATTTTCTTATTATAACATTCGTGTGAAGTGTGTTTATTAAGAGAGTAGTTTTTTTTTTATACATGGCACTGTATTTTCATTATAGCCATCAGAGCACATAGTATGGAATGTGTATATCCATGTTCAACAACTACAAAGTGTAGATTGGTAATTTAACCCTTTTAAGGACACAGCTTTCAGTTTGCTCAATGGTTTTATGACGGAAAAAATCCGTCATGTCCTTAAGAGGTTTAAGAGGTAATATTCATAGGTGGATGGGGGATTAATACCACATATAATATTGTATATCAAATAGATAGGTATAGAACTAATCTCTTAATCAAAATTAAATTTCATATATTGCCCATACATTTATATTTCACAATGGAGTGCAGGGGGTGCCCTAGTGGTAGATATACAATGGTATCTCAGAGAAAGAAAAAAACTCTCTCTGGCACACTTAAACACATAGGTAAATTGAAATACACAACATCCTACATGGATGCTGGGTATCACTAAAACAGTCAGTAGGTTATTAGGGGTCTTTTTTTATCTCAGTGGACATCTTACAATGGGCTTCTGACGGTGTTGGAATTTGCTTCATGCTGTGTCCTGAGAGCTGCTCTGATTATTGCTTTAAATAGACACTTTGTACTGCGTTAAATCCAGCCCCCCCCCCCCCCCCCGACAGTGCTACTTTGTTTTTAAACTGTATGTGTTTATATTTATCCCATGTAGGATGTTGTGTATTTTAATATCTACAAGTAAAAGTTAAGTTTTATGATTTTTTTGGCTACATTTTTGCCAATTTACCTATGTGTTTAAGTGTGTGCTAGAGTGTGTGTTTTCTTTTTCTGAGATACTATTGTATATCTACCACTAGGGCACCCCCCACACTCCATTGCGAAATATGAGTGTATGGGTAATATATGAAGTCTAATTTTGATGAAGAGATTAGTTCTATTCCTATCTTTTTTATAAATACTAATCTGGTTTAATGTCTTTTTATGAATTTCAGGAAGCTTCCCTGCCAAGAGTTTTTAAGCTATTCCGTGCCCTTGGTCTAAGACATCTGGTTGTGGTGGATTGTAAGAACAGGGTGAGTATATACATGTCTGCAGACTAATCCTGACTAATTGACAAACATGGCAACATCTTCCAATCGTTTTTAAAGAATAAGATCTCGGTTGTCTTTGTGCTTTGCCTAGATTACATTTTGATATGTAGAAATGAGTCTTAATTGTTAATATGAAAAAAAATGCAGTTCACTTTTTCTCCCCTCTTATTTTGTTCCCATTGATCCATTTTATCTGAGTGTATTGAATTATTTACAAATAGCTTATTTACCCTTATTTCTGCATTTGAAATAGATGATTTAGCCTGTGGTATCCCTACCTGTAATTAAAGTTTCTATAGTTAAGTATTGGCTATTGACAGGCTATGTAAACAGCCAGCAGAAGAAATTACACTCCCAGTGGGGGTGTAAGAGAATTAGGTAATAACATGTTGATGTTCCATTGTTCTCTCTAAGTATAGGTTTACAGACAGATATAAGTTAAGGAACTATGTGTCTCTTTGTATAAGTGATAAAATAATGAGATCTGAGTTTACCTGCAAGCTCAAACCATTTTAATGGGATGTGGAATAACAAAAACAGCCATTTCATATACACAAATAAACATGAAGAAGCAATTTTTCTTACATGTTACGGTAAAACAAGTAATTGGAAATACAACTATTTTACAGTACACTGTTACTTTCTTGATTCATATAGAAGCAGCAATAAGCAGTTTACTTCTATTATAAAAATTGTTTTATTCTATGGCATTGTTTGCTGATACCATATAGAAGATATAATAAAAAATAAAAAAACAACAATAAGCAGTTTACTTCTATTATAAAAATTGTTTTATTCTATGGCATCCTTTGCTGAAAAATAAACCTAGATCAGCTCATAGGAGTGTCTTTAGTACTCTGTAGCAGCAGTGTTGGCATCTGTTTTATAATATATATATATTGTTGCAAGCACTGCTGCCATACAGTGCTAAAGACACGTGCACGCTCCTGAGCTGCTGTGAGCCTTCCTAGGTTTACTTTTCAGCAAAAGTTATCAAAGGAACAAAGTAAAAGCTATAATAGAATTAAATTGTAAAGTTCCTTAAATTTGCACACTTATTTAATTGGGCATTCTGTGTTACAAGCGTTTTATCACATGCTTATCATTTTTTAATTATTGAATTAGTTTGAGTAGATAAGAAGCTGATGCTAAAAATCATTATATACAATCAAAATGTTTGTAATAAGTAACTGAAGCTTCTATTACAAATAAATAGGTGTGAGTGAACCTACTTTATCACTATAACTATAATATAGACTAAGACAAATTCTTCTTAAATTGAAAGAGTCCACAGCTGCATTCATTACTTTTGGGAAATAAGAACCTGGCCACCAAGAGGAGGCAAAGACACCCAGCCAAAGGCTTAAATACTCCTCCCACTCCCCTCTTCCCCCAGTCATTCTTTGCCTTTCTTCCCAAGCGGATGGCAGATTTGTAAAAAAAATTTAATTTTTGTTTTTTGTCTCTTATGGAGGGTAGTACTCTTCGGCATGGGACAGGAGTTTTAAGTAATCCTGTCAGTCTCTCAGTGAGGGCTTGGATGAAAGTTAGAGTCCGGAGATGCAGGGAGAGTATTTCTGCAACACCATCCCGACTCATGTAAACAGCTCCTAAAGCAATCGGCGTTGTCGAACTTTGCTCCGCTGCCTGCTTTCTTCTCTCAAGTTCATGGCGGAGGTGATGCTACTATCCGTCACACTTGAAAGGCCGTGTTCCTGTTCCATGGCGTAGATTCCGGTAAGATTGTTTCATTTTACTTTATTCATCAATGTACTGTAATGTGAATGTTTTCCCGAGAGGCTACCACCTTGCGGGTCTAACTAATGTCAATAGGGTCTCAGTGAGTCTCTTTTAGTATCTTGGAATCGAGGGTTAATATCTCCTGAGGTGGGTAATTGAACAGGGGGGTTTATAATCATGTTTGTTATGTGATTCAACCTGCTTATGTGTGATGTTTATGGGCTCGTGGTTTGGAACATTGAGGCCTTTGGAAGTGACGCAGCCTTTTAGTTGGGCGCGCTTTTTTGGACTGTACGGTTCACCTTGTGTCGGGCGTGGTTACGTTCCATTTTCCATTTCCGCATTCTCGACCGTGTGGCGAAGGAAATATTCTAGTCCGCAGGGGTCTGGTCATAGGAGGTGGTGAGTGCCCCAGCCATTGTGGGCGTCAGGTGCCGTTTTTGTTTTACGACTTTAGTCCATACTTATATATCCTCTATCAGTTATGGAGGATTCTGACGCTGAGACTGTGCTAATTTCTGAGTCAGTTATGGAGTATTCTGATACTGAGACTATTTTAATTTCAGATTCTCTGTCCGGTGATGAATCCGGACTGGCCTCGTTGACACATGTCAACCAGTTTTGTTCCGTATGCCATTTTAGAGCGCCTTGTTCCTCTGGCTCAGGGAATCAAGGGACAGCTGAGCCATCCGTCTCTGGGGGGTCCTGTTCTCTGAGAGGCGAGTTCCCTACCAATTCATACTTCTACACATGCGGGTAACCCAGTTTCTGATTCCTCCATGCAGGGTGGCGTGTTCCCCCCGGAGGTTGCAGCATGTTTTTGCTTCCACAAAATGTTGGCGATTGTTCATCTGCAGAGTCCAGACGTTTAAGAATGTGCTCGTGCCCTATTGTCCCTGGCCTTCTGCCTTGGGGAGGGCCTCTACAGTTCCCTGCGGGTGTAACTGTTCCTGAGTGTTGTGCCTTTCGATACAGGATTGCACGCCTTCGCGTATTGCTCAGACATGTTTTTCAGTTATTGAATGACCCTATTGTTACTGGATACAGGCATTTTCAGTCTGCTAATCCGAATGGTGCACCTCATTAGACATGTGGGGATGACGTAATCTCCTGATTGTCATTTGATTGAGATCTTTCCCAGTTTTTTGAAAGATAGGGCTCCGTTTGGCTGGTTCTGCTGGCAGGCCTGTGTCTTTTTTAGCGTTAACCTCCGGGTTTCCTTATATTTTATTTGTATCCGATGGGATGTCTTTTATTTGGTTTTGTTTCCTACAGGAACCTTCTGGGATCAATACTTCTTCGGATGTTGTTTTGGACACGTTAGTATGTTATAATGTCTGGTTTCTTTTTTTCTCCTCTATGTGGGAGAATTTTGCCTTTTTAGGGCTCTGTGGGCCTGATCCAACAGCTTGTATTATTTTATGCTGTCTAGCCTGCAAAGGGTTTTTTTTTTTTTTTTTTTCCAAATAATTTTTTTATTGAGGCAATATGGCAAGTAAAAATACAAATTCAAATAGAATCATCATGGCAACATGCCCATTTGACAAACATCAGGAATTACATGGTGGATTAAACAAGCATGTCTTCACAGCTGAACAAGGTATATTTTCTAGCCATGGATATTACCTCATTTTACATAAGTGCATTTTTAATAGGACAAATAACACAAATTAAAACAACTAGCTTAGTGTAAGCCTAATTTCATTAACCAATTCGTAACATCTGCAGGCTCATAATTGTCCTTGATATATTCAACAAAACTTAAAACTTAATAACATGACACTTGAAAATGATCAGAAAAAAGGAAGCTTATATATTTTTTGTCACAAAACCCCCTCAAGATATTCAGGAACATGGATGAAGCATACCTCAATTGACAGGATATGGCCTGTCTTAGACCACATGTGGTGGGAAGTAATTGGAGGTACATGTAGGGGTTATAGCTACACAGGCCCTTGAAGGTCCCTTTAAATATAGAAATATTCTCTTATGTATTATATATAGGACATTTAAGAGCTATAATCTTAAATACATGTTTTGTCGTAAGAAGTCTTATGGGGTATGAGATAATATTTTGTGACAAATATCCTGGGCATCCCCTACAACCATTAACTAACCCATATTATGTATTTAACTCCTATTATAACCTTATGTTAACATAATACTCTGCATGGCATCAAACCGCATGTTTAGTACGATAGAAATGTTGAACAGTCATGCATCCATACACTTGCGCACACCCACACATATATTCTTACAAACATATAACCTAGCATACAAAGCAACAAGTAGAGGCATTTATAAAACTAACATCATTTGCAAAACTAAACCCATGCGCAGAGTAAATAAATAAGAATTGAACCTGGAGCAGATATAGGTTCCATTCAAATCCATATATATAGCTGAGGCCAGTATTTTGGGTACTATGTGTCTGATAGGAACAGGATCCCCATGACCCCGAAGATATATGTGCATGCAATAAGGAATACACTGGACTATAGCCCACCGGGCACAACATCTGCTATATAATAACACGAAAATATCAATATACCCTTTAGGTTACTCTAGGCCTGTGTAAGGCCTCAATTTTGCAAAACAGGAAAGAATTAAATACATTTCTAACTTTCTCAGATAGGAACTAATAATGTTACTAAAACTAATAGGCTCATTAACTCTTCGGTAGCCCTACACTTAATATCTACTCACCCTGGGCGACCAGCAGTAACAAATATGCGGCCTAGCTACTACCCACCCGTAGGCAGCTATTTACAAAGCCTAGGAGGCACTATAGTATGATCGCAGCATCATCAACTTATAATTATTACCTGCCATAACGTCAACAGGGAAAACTAGTTCTGTCCTATTCTCAGGGAGTGACATTCACGCCTGGTTTAGGATATACGGCAACCCAAAAACTAGAAAAGACTATAGGTGTGGCTATGTTTATGCAGCATATGTAGGATATTTGAATGGCCGAATAGGAGTGCTAATAATTCCCACAGATGCAATATCTATAGGGGTTGAACATTATAGACTAGATCTCCTGTCAAATTTCTCTATAGTCTGGAGCCCCCACGTTAAGGTATGTTAGAAGGTTCGAAGAGCACAACATACATCGCTAATTCCGCTCTCTTTGACATGCTATAATACATAAGCCCACCCATGTCTGCCATCCCGGCCGCTGACGGCAGAGAGGCGGCTGTGAGGCATGCCAGGGAGTGCTATACGTCTGGAAATAACACATTATTGGTTAGTTCGCCCCCTAACCCTCATCTATAGTATTCAGTATTTAAACATATACTCTATCTGTTTATCAAATAACGTCATCTCTTAAGGGGCATATCCAATAGAATGTACAAGCAATAATTTCTAGGACAGCATAATATTTCATAAGAAAAAGTCAGCCATACCGCGAAGGGTTTTCAGTTTGAAACCAGTGCAGCTCTTGGCACCTTGCATGGGTGTGCATACGCTATTTATAGTGTATCTAGATACAGCTCTTACTCTTGAAGTGTACTGTCTGAGTGATGAGACCTTTGGGTCTGCTTCCATTGTCCCAGGGTGAGTTGGATTTCCTTTTAGGGATCTGTAAGGTTGATCCTTGTGGGGACTTTGTTTAGCTTGGGGTTTCCCGAAGCTGGGAAGGCTTAGCGCATGTATCTTTCCTGTGTCCTCTGCTGGTGTGGAGGTGATGGGGAGACTAGCCCTGCTAGAAGGTTTTTTTTTACCTTGAGGTATCCCTTATGCTTTCCTAAAGGCCTGTAGAAGTCTCTTCATAGGACATCTAGCCTTGCTCCTTAGATCGTTGGACTTAGCTAGGGGTGGTTCCTTCCTTTGGTCTGGGCTTTCAAGTTCTTTTCACTATCCGGATTCTCTGGATATTGTCAGGGTTTTTTCCCTGTTGTGTTTGCCATGTGCTGCTGGCAGCCATTTTACTCACCTCTCTTCCTGTCTTGGTGCATTGTGGGGGATGCTGCTCATTGCCTGCACTTCTTTTTATGGCCAGACTGTTTTGCATCATCCATGTGAGACAGGATGCGGTCTCAGAATTGTGATGTCATCACTTATTATTTAAAGGGCCTCTGTTCAGTATGCTTTGCCCTTGCGTTGTCTCAGACCTGTTTGTGAGAGCTCCTGTGTTTTACCTGGCTGCCTGACGTCCCTCCTGGTTCCTGATCCCTGGCTTGTTCCTGACTCTGCTGTTTTCCTTGTTCCTGATTCCGGCTCGTCTGACTATTCGCTTTGGCTCCTGACTCGGCTCGTCTGACTACCAGCTCTGGTTTTGACTCCTGGCTTATTATTTGACTTGTGGACTTTTTATTATTTTTTGCTATTAATAAAGGTGTGATTATTTTTGCACTTCGAACTAAACTTTTGCACACTTACCACTATCCTAAAGCCGCAGGTCACCCAGGCAAGAACCAAATGATTTGGTCTGTCACTCGACAATTCTGGTGGCCAGGTCTTCGTTCTGATGTTGCTGCGTATGTTGCCTCCTGCTCAGTTTGTGCACAGAATAAGACTCCTCGACGTCTTCCTGTGGGTCTTCTTCAACCTATTGCTAATGGTGAGCGTCCTTGCACACATCTTTCCATGGACTTCATTGTTGAGCTCCCTGTTTCCAATGGCAATACTGTTATCCTTATGGCGGTTGACCGTTTTTCTAAAATTTCACATTGCATTCCCTTGATGAAGCTGCCTACCGCTCAGGAGCTTGCTTCAATTTTTGCCCGGGAGGTCTTCCGTTTACATGGGTTACCCAAGGAGATAGTGTCAGACCGGGGTAGCCAGTTTGTCTCCAGATTTTGGCGTTCCTTTTGTGCTCAAATGGGGATCCAGCTTTCCTTCTCCTCGGCATATCACCCTCAATCCAATGGGGCTGCGTAATGGTCTAATCAAGCTCTGGAATCGTTCCTCCGTTGCTATGTCTCAGATCACCACAATAATTGGTCTGAACTGTTACCTTGGGCAGAGTTTGCTCGTAATAGTGCTATTAATGCTTCCTCCAAGTTATCCCTGTTCATGGCGAATTATGGGTTTCAACCATCCTTGTTGCCCGATTCATTCTTGTCTCAGGGTATTCCGGCTTTGGAGGAGCATATCCTGCAACTCCGTTCCACGTGGGTGCAGATTAAGGATTGCCTTCATTGTTCTATGCAGCGCCAAAAGTTCCAGGCTGATCGTAGGTGTCTCCCCGCACCTTCCTACCAGGTTGGTGAGAGAGTTTGGCTGTCCTCCCGCAACTTGAACCTTCGTGTGCCTTCCAATAAATTGGCTCCCCTTTATGTTGGTCCTTTTCGAATACTCCGACAGGTTAATCCTGTGGCTTACGCTCTTGACCTTCCTCCTGCTATGCGCATCTCCAATGTTTTTCATGTCTCCCTCTTGAAACCATTGGTTTGTAATCGGTTTACCACTGTGTTGCCTCGTCCCCGTCCTATCCTTGTTGACAACCATGAGGAGTATGAGGTCAGCAGCATTATTTACTCTCGTATGTCCAGGGGCCGTGTACAGTATTTGGTTCACTGGAGGGGCTAATGGTCCGGAGGAGCGTTCTTGGGTTCCCTCCTCTGATGTTCATGCTCCTGCCCTCCTCCGTGCCTTCCATGCCCGTTTCCCCAATAAGCCTTTTGTCCTCCCGCGGGGGAGGGGTCGTTGAGGGGAGGGTACTGTCAGGGTTTTTTCCCTGTTGTGTTTGCCATGTGCTGCTGGCAGCCATTTTACTCACCTCTCTTCCTGTCTTGGTGCATTGTGGGGGATGCTGCTCATTGCCTGCACTTCCTTTTATGGCCAGACTGTTTTGCATCATCCATGTGAGACAGGATGCGGTCTCAGAATTGTGATGTCATCACTTATTATTTAAAGGGCCTCTGTTCAGTATGCTTTGCCCTTGCGTTGTCTCAGACCTGTTTGTGAGAGCTCCTGTGTTTTACCTGGCTGCCTGACGTCCTTCCTGGTTCCTGATCCCTGGCTTGTTCCTGACTCTGCTGTTTTCCTTGTTCCTGATTCCGGCTCGTCTGACTATTCGCTTTGGCTCCTGACTCGGCTCGTCTGACTACCAGCTCTGGTTTTGACTCCTGGCTTATTATTTGACTTGACTTTTATTATTTTTTGCTATTAATAAAGGTGTGACTCGTCTCAGTCTGATTCCTGGCACCCTGACAGATATGCATTCATATCCCTGGTGTCTGGCTTTTTAGCCAGGTGGGGTGTTTAGTTCTAGGGTAAGGTGTCCTGAACTATTAGGTGCCCGGGCCTGTTTTTCTTTCTGAGACTTCCGATTGTTGAGGCTTCGCTTGGCCTTTTTCCTGACCCAGTCTTGGGTTGTTTTGGAGTCTTGGATCTCAGGGGTAGTCGGGGTGTTCCACGGTAGTGGGAACTTGGGCTATGTCCTTGCTCCATCTATCTGACCTGGTCATGATGACCAGGTTTTCGGAGTATTTATTACTCTGTGCTGTTGCCTAGAGCAGCCCAGGTGCTCTAGGGTTAGCTTTACGACTTGCGCCTCAAGGGTTGTTAATTCATACCCAGCTGCTGACGCTGGATGTCCATTTCTGGTGCACCTTACGGTTGCATTCCCTTGGTCAGCTTGCCAGTGTAACCCGTGAATTCTTTGCTCTGCAGGCGAATGGGTTGGCTGTGTCTCTGCTTGGCGAGCCACTTGTTGGGGGTTCCTTTTCTAGGACATTCATGTTGGGGATTTATTTTCCCATTAGCCTGTGGCTTCAGGCCTTGAGGACAGTTGTTGCCTTTCTGGCCTCATCCCTTTTCTTTAGGGGATATTCTCCTCCCTATGGAGATGGAGTCCTTTCTTGGGGCTTCTCCTGGTTGGGAGGCGGAAAGGGGGGATGGGTTCCCCCTGGGGTCTTGCTGGCTCCAATTCAAACTTGTGGTGCCTTTTTTTTGTTATATCCTTAGGTCTATGGTCCTGTCGTTTGTTTCGGAGTCGGGTTGTACCTGTACTCTGTGGGGATGGCTGTGTTATCCTTACGCTTGTTCCTGTACCAGTTTCGGGATTCTTCTGTTCACCGGTTAGGGATCCCTGAGGCTGGGCTGGTCCGGTCCAGCTGAGTGGGGTTCTACAGGTCAGAATGGCCAAGTGGTCTAAGGCGCAGTCTCCTCTGGATGTGTGGACTTGTTGAGTCTATCTTGTTAGCTCAGTCTGCTAGGATATGGATTTCCTTTTCAACTTGCTCCTTTGATTTTAGGACGGAGTTCCCTAATCTTTCGGGCTCTGAAGGTATACTCTTCTTCTCGGGGGGCCTCGATTGAGGTTTTGTGTCCCCTTTTTTAGTGACCTGTGTGTGGGTCTGGCGGCTTAGGTTGCCTGGAGCGTGCCCTCTGTATGAGGGCTGCTTTTGCAGTTTGCTTTCTGTTTGACTGCTTCCTCCTCGCAAGTACCCTCTGTGTCGTCCCGTTATGGACTCTGGGTTCTTCAACTTGGGATTTCCTATATATATAGCCTTACAGCAAATAAGGGGGCACTAGGGGTAATAGAGGTACAATTGTAAACCTATATAATCTTTAAAAATACAATTGAATTAGGAAATGTGTATTATATCTAAAATTACTCAAATCCTCTCCAAATGAGAGAATTACAAAATAAAGAGCAAAAGTTCTTTCCAAAGTCAAGCAGAATGTCCTGCGATGGCTGCCTCCTCCTCAACGACTGGTCCGGGTATGGCTAAGGAAAATAGAGGAGCGTCTCATGTGTGGTATCGTCAGATGTGAAAGCCAGTAATAATAGTAGAGCAAAATGGGTACTCACACACTTCAAAAGCACACCAATGTGCTGGTAGGAGCAGGCTGCAGATTCATATAGGTGTGGCAGCTCACCTCTCAGGCAGTGCTGTGATGCTGGAGATGGAATAGGAGACACAGAAAAGGAAGAAAAGCACTACATGTGCAGACCATTAAAAATATAACCGACAATATTTTCAGTGATACAAGTGGGTACTCACATACTCCATGAGCACACTTATGTGCTGGTAGAAACAAACTGCAAATTGTAGGCAGGTGTAGCAGCTCACCCCAAATCAGATTTCTTTATGCTGTAGTAGGAGTAATTCCAATAGGCTACACCGAGTCTCAGGAGAGTAAGGAGACTCTTGTGTATCAGCAAGGCTTTATAATAAAATACAGATATTTATTTAAAAACAAAAGTTAAAAATACACAACAAAGCAATTGCTGTGTTAAGTGGATAAAAAGGGTTAACAGTTACCCCAATAATGCAACGCGTTTCTCGGTTTTGCACCGTTTCATCAGGCATATAATCATTCTTATTCCTACCTCTGCTTTAAATAACCAGCTAACAAACATTCCCCTCCTTTCAAAGGGGTGTGTTTTCCAATTAATAACTGACACCTGTCCAAGGTGGCCAAACCTCCTAATTAGTATATCTTACAAAATGCTGTAGAAATCTAACATATATATATATATATATATATATATATATACACACACAAAAACTATCTTTCTATTTGTTCTTTTGTGTAGGTCTCCCAACAGTGATAAAAAATTCCTATATTTGGTACTCCAAATGGGTATGTGTAAAGAAATAAATGAAAAGTCAATACTAACCCGTATTGTAGATAGAGATGTTCTTCAATTGCTTTGTTTTGTATTTTTAACTTTTGCTTTTAAATAAATATCTGTATTTTATTATAAATACGTTTTTGAGTGGATATCTTAACCTACCTACTGCCTTGCTGATACACAAGAGTCTCCTTACTCTCCTGAGACTCAGTATAGCCTATTGGAATTACTCCTACTACAGCATAAAGAAATCTGATTTGGGGTGAGCTGCTACACCTGCTTTCACATCTGACGATACCACACATGAGGCGCCCCTCTATTTTCTTCTATTTAACTTGGGATTTCCGACTGGGTCCACATTTTTTGTTGTTGAATACTTTGGTATTCTCTGTTCCGACGCTTGGAGGACTTTACCTTTTTTTGTTTGCATTCAGTACTTGCAGGATGTTGGAGAAAAGTCTTTTCTGTCTCTGTGCCCCGGTTTATCCCGGATTTCGCTGGTTTAGGCGTGGCCTCCTTTCCTGTTTGGGCCCCTTTGGGTCTTTGTGAGTTGGGCTCACTATTGGAGGTTTTCTTTTTTGGAGGGGACCTTTCGGTTTCCTTGGTTCTCCTTGCCTTGCCCCTTGGGGGTTTTGGCTGATGTTCCCTTCATTAGTGGGGGGTTACTTGGTTGGGGACCGTCTGTTGGGCAACAGTGTCTCCTGGAGGACTGTTGGCTCAGTCAAGTCCACTTTGCGGTCTCTAGTTTGGCTTCTGGACTAGCTGCGAGTCAGTGTCCTTGGGGCTTTTCTTTTCAAAATTTTCTCGGCTTTGGACGAAGCGTTTTTTTTTTGGGGTATGGGTTTAGGCCTGGTGCCCTCAGTATGGGCCGCCTATTGTACCCTCCCGTCTTGGCATTCAGTGTCCTCTATAGCTTGGGTATTGTTTTCCCAAAAGTAATGAATGCAGCTGTGGACTCTTTCCATTTAAGATGAAAAACATAAATTATGCTTACTTGATCATATTCTTTTCTTCTGATGGAAAGAGTCCACAGCTCCCCACCCGTAACTTATGTGGGGCGTCCTTTTATTCTTCTGGCACCTTTCACCCTGATATTTCTTCTACTGTTCCTTGGCAGAATGACTGGGGGATGAGGGGAGTGGGAGGAGTATTTAAGCCTTTGGCTGGGGTGTCTTTGCCTCCTCCTGGTGGCCAGGTTCTTATTTCCCAAAAGTAATGAATGCAGCTGTGGACTCTTTCTATCAGAAGAAAAGAAAATGATCAGGTAAGCATAATTTATGTTATTATGTAAGTGACCATAGTAAATATTAACAAAAAGAGCAATTGTTCTATTGGTTCCACAGAGAATGTTCCTTTTAGTATACTGTGATATATTTTAATAGACCAAAAAAAAAATCAAGGTTTTGTGTTTCATAACCTTTCAATCCTTCACATATCTACATCTGTAGAAGAAACCTGGCAGCTTGTGAAAGGTAATGAAATACAATAAACCCTTTTTTAGCCATTCCCCAGTTTTGCATAACCAGTTACAGTAAATTAATACAAGTTTTACCTATGTGATTCCCTTGTATCTAAGCCACTAAAGACTGCCCCCTTATCTCAGTTCTTTTGACAGGCTTGCATTTTAGCCAATCAGTGCTGAATCCTAGGTAACTCTACGAGCGTGAGCACAATCTTATCTATATGGCACACATGAAATAACGCCCTCTAGTTGTGAAAAATGACAAAATGCATTTAGATAAGAGGCTGTCTTCAAAGGCTTAGAAATTAGCATATGAGCCTCCTAGGTTTAGCTTTCAACTAAGAATACCAAGAGAACAATACAAAATTGATTATAAAATTCAATTGGAAAGATGCCCTATCTGAATCCTGATTGTAAGTCTGTAAATGTGAAGTGCTGTTGAAAAAAAATGAAATTTAGAGCAGTTGAATATTCTGAATAATGTTTGGAGCCTCGTGATTCTGATTATTTTATCTTCCATAAACTGTGGTGCTCTCGGTTTTTAACAATTTTTTAATTTATATGGCAGCACTATTTCCTGTTATGTAGTGTTCCAGATGCCTACCTAGGTATATCTTCAAAAAAAAGAATACCATGAGATCAAAGCAAATTTGATAATAGAAGTAAATTGGAAACTTTTTTTTTTTTTTTAAATCGGTCTCCTCTGTCTAAATCACAAAAGAAAAAAATTGGGTTTCATATCTCTTAAAAAAAAAAAAAAGGATTGTGTTGTTGCTTTGGCATTTATTTAAAAACTTGGAAATTACAATGCAAAAAGGGAAAAGCAACTCTTTAATGATATTTTTTATGCTCCTAAATTGTTGGTTTAAAAATAAATAATAATAATAATAATAAGCACTCACTTTGCTGCATTATGTTTGCTAATCCACCACTGGTGATGACCGGTGTTTGTCTTGTGCCAAAACATCCGGTGACATTACTGCCCCTGTAAGAACTGTTCTGGTCACAATGAAAACTTATTTACAAGCATCTTTTGCCTATATTAACTATATAACTATATATAAACTTTCTGATGTCTCCACAGCAGTCAAGGGATGAGTCATAATTACTACTGATACTTTAGTGAGTAAACCACATTTTAAAGGGACATTCCAGCCAAAATTGGAATCCACATAGATACATTACAGTTTTGAATAGAAGCATTTTTGTAATATATATGTGTTGTCAAAAATGCTTCTAGTAAAAGGTATAGCAGTTTCAAGTGTGTATTTAGCTATGCACCGTGCACCAGCATTTTAAACACAACACTGGTTCAGAGAGCCTAAGGTGCTTGGACCATCTGGTAATTACTCAATGTGTTTATTGCTAACATGCTAAAAGCCTCACTGGTGCTCTGAGCAGCTGCAGTATTTAAAATGCCGGTGCACTGAGAATATCTAGTTATGCTTCACGTGCAGAAACAAAATGCTAACACTCTGGGGCCTATTTATGAAAGGCCTGTCGGACATGATCTGACATTGCGGATCATGTTCAACAGACCTCGCTGAATGCGGAGAGCAATACGCTCTCCGCATTCAGCATTTCACCAGCAGCTCTTGTATGTATGAACTTCTGGTGCAACGCGGCCCCCTGCAGATTCGCGGCCAATCGGCCGCTAGCAGGGGGGTGTCAGTCAACACGATCGTATTCGATCGGGTTTAATTGCAGCGATGTCTGTCTGCCTCCTCAGAGCAGGCAGACAGGTTATGACCGCTGCTTCATAACTGGTGTTTCTGGCAAGCCCGAAGGCTTGCCAGAACATGGGGCTTCAAGCTCCATACGGAGCTTGATAGATATGCCCCTAAAACAGTGATAACTTTTACTTGAAGTATTTTGCCAATAGATGTATATTGCAAATATGTTTCTATTCAAAGATGTAATTCATCTATGTGCATTTAAATTTTGACCTGAATGTCTCTTTAAAGGGACATAATACTCATATGCTAAATCACTTGAAACTGATGCAGTATAACTGTAAAAAGCTGACCGGAAAATATCACCTAAGCATCTCTATGTAAAAAAGGCAGTTCCACAGCACCTTAAATAAAATGTCCTTTATTCAACAATCTTGGACAGCATAATATGCAACGTTTCGGGAACGTTATCCCTTAATCATGCATACCTCACTACACACCTGTGTCTTTATTTAAAGGCATATCCAACCAATCACTGGTTACCTGAGAAACCTCTTCTCGCCTATCAATGTGTATACTTTACAATGCCCTCTAGTGGACAATGAAAATTTGTATTTAAATGATTCATATAATCTGAATAGTATACATGTGGATAATTGGTGTGCTAGCATTTTTGTGTCTATGTAAACACAATATTTATACATAATTTCTCAAACAATAAAATCAATACACAATATATACATAAATACATAAAAACTGTAAGAATAAATATTACAAAAATTAATCAGTACAAAAGTAAATAAATATATATAGAAACTGCGAGGCCGCTACCCTTAATTAATATACACAAGGAAAAACTGTATTAGTTCATTTATATTATAGACCAATATTAAGTAGATGGTATTTCAAATTATATCAACCTTTAGTTGATACTACATCTATACCCTGTTACAAAATACAAAATATCTATAGGAAGACAGACAGTTCCAACTATTTAAACCATTTGGATACATGGATTCCAACTTATGGATCCAATATGCTTCCTTTTGCTTAAGGATACGCTCCCTATTACCTCCTCCTCTAGGCATATCAACATGGTCTATTATCTGCCACCTTATCTGATTAATTTGATGTCCATTTTCCAAAAAATGGCTAGCTACAGGGGCTTGAAGGTCACCAGTTCTAATATTAGACTTATGTTGATTTAGTCTCTCTCTCATCCTGCGGGTAGTTTCCCCTATATAAATCTTAGAGCAAGGACATTTTATCATATATATTACAAAAGTAGAATTACAAGTGTAATGTTATTTTGACTTAAATTTACGTCCACTCCGCGCATGTACAAACTCTTTGCCTTTAATTATTGAATGGCAACTGGCACAATTCAGACATGGGAAACACCCTGTGTTCTTTTCAGTGATGTATCTAGTTTTACTACTATGTTTAGTACCCTTGTCTGAGTGTACCAAGATGTCACTCAAATTCTTGACCCTTCGATGTGCCATGATAGGATATTCCTTAAATGTATCAATGTGTTTATTACAAGTTTGAATTATATGCCAATGTTTTCTTATAATGTTGGATATCTTTGTACTTTGATCATTGTATTGTGAAACAAAAACTAGTCTATTTGTGTCTTTTTTCTCAGTTTTAATGTCCTTTCTCCTTGGTTCTTGTTTAATTTTAAAGGTTTCTTTTACCATTAAGTTCTCAGGGTACCCTCTTTCTATGAATTTCTCACCCATTTCTTCCAGCCTTTTATCTCTAAGGTGACCGTCACTGACAATATTGTTTACTCTCATTAATTGGCTTCTAGGAAGCGATTCTTTTAACTTCTGATTATGGAAACTGTCATACCTAAGCAACGTATTGCGGTCTGTCTTTTTACGATGGAGATCTACTTTAAGCTCTAAACCGTCCTTATATATGACAGTGTCCAAAAATGTCATTTTCTCCTCACTAGCTTCAAGTGTAAATTCAAGGCCATTGACTTCCAAATTAAGCTGCTTAACGAACTGCATTAAGGAGTCTTCGCTGCCCCACCATATGCCAAACACATCGTCAATGAAGCGCCACCAAGTGTCACCATACTGTAAAAACAGTTTATTATTATAAACATATTTCTCTTCAAAATAACTCATGTATAGGTTGGCATATGATGGGGCAACGTTCGACCCCATGGCAGTTCCCTTCTTTTGAATATACCATGTGTCTCTGAACAAAAAATAATTGTAAAATAGTACAATCCTCAATAATTCTTCTAAAAAATCTATTTGAACCTCATTATAATCATTGCCATTCGACAAAACATGATAGATGACCCCTATTCCACTCTCATGCTTTATAGAGGTATATAGACTTTTGACATCAAGACTATATAGTATATATTTAGTGTTCTCAAATTGCAATGATGACAATTTATTTATAAAATCCCCAGTGTCCTTAATGTAAGATGTCATTTTCTCTACATATGGTTGTAGTATCCTATCTAGGAATTTTGCTATATTTGTAAATACAGATTCTACATTAGACACAATAGGGCTCCCTGGTGGTTCCTTTAAATTTTGATGTTCTTTGGGCACAGTATAGAACACCGGTGTCTTAGGATGTGCATTATATAGAAAATCACACAATTTTTTTATCAATTATACCCCTACTCATGGCTCTATTGAGTGTTCTCATTATCTCCTTTTGGATCTTAAAGATGGGATTACTATCTAAGACTTGGTATGTAGTGGAATCATTCAATTGATTATTGATTTCCTGTATGTAATAATCTTTTTCAAGGACTACTGTAGCGCCGCCCTTGTCCGCTCTCTTTATCACTATATTGCGTTTTTTTAATGTTTCAATGGCCTTAAATTCATCCTTTGACAGGTTAAATGGTTTTGCTGGTTTGTTATTCATTTTATTATGCAACATTTTGGAATACATAGTATTTATATCTGCCATTACCAATTTACTAAAAGTATCCAAGCTGCTGTTTTGTATAGCGGGAGTAAACGTGCTTTTTTTATACAAGCCCAATTTCTTTAAGTTAAACTTGTCAGTATCATACAATCTATTACCATTCTCTCGAATACCAATACCAGTTGTTTCAATATTCTTAGACTTGCTAATCTTATTGCTGTTACCATTGCCATCAAAAAATAAACGTAACTTTATACTCCTAAACAATCTATACAGATCTTTATTTAACTGAAATAAGTCCAGTGCTTTATATGGGCAAAAAGAGTTCTTTTTCTAGCAGATTATACTCACTAGTACCCAAAGTCTCTTTGGAGATATTGGTCACTGTTTCCGTGATCCCCTCTTCCGATTTCCTTGTTTTCATCCGCTTGTTGTTTTCGGCATCTGTGTTTCTGTCCACCACGATGTTTGCTTCGTCGCTGGATAAAAAAGCCGATGACGGTGAAGACGATCCAGAGGACTGATCCGTGATGACTCCACCTCCTTCTCTCCGTCTGTTCTGCCGGTTGGTTGAGCGATGCTGACGTCCCTGTGACGTACTGGGGAATCCCCTATTCGAATTCATATACCCAGCTTTCCACTTGTAAACATTCCCTCGAACATAGTCATCCTCATCTCGGATAAACTTGAGCCTTTTCCGCTCCTGGATATCTTTTTTCAGTTGTGCAATCTTTTCATCCGTTTTCTTGATATACTGGGAGTGCAGAATTATTAGGCAAATGAGTATTTTGACCACATCATCCTCTTTATGCATGTTGTCTTACTCCAAGCTGTATAGGCTCGAAAGCCTACTACCAATTAAGCATATTAGGTGATGTGCATCTCTGTAATGAGAAGGGGTGTGGTCTAATGACATCAACACCCTATATCAGGTGTGCATACTTATTAGGCAACTTCCTTTCCTTTGGCAAAATGGGTCAAAAGAAGGACTTGACAGGCTCAGAAAAGTCAAAAATAGTGAGATATCTTGCAGAGCGATGCAGCACTCTTAAAATTGCAAAGCTTCTGAAGCGTGATCATCGAACAATCAAGCGTTTCATTCAAAATAGTCAACAGGGTCGCAAGAAGCGTGTGGAAAAACCAAGGCGCAAAATAACTGCCCATGAACTGAGAAAAGTCAAGCGTGCAGCTGCCAAGATGCCACTTGCCACCAGTTTAGCCATATTTCAGAGCTGCAACATCACTGGAGTGCCCAAAAGCACAAGGTGTGCAATACTCAGAGACATGGCCAAGGTAAGAACGGCTGAAAGACGACCACCACTGAACAAGACACACAACGTCAAGACTGGGCCAAGAAATATCTCAAGACTGATTTTTCTAAGGTTTTATGGACTGATGAAATGAGTTCCCAGTCCTACTGCCAGTTTCTGGAAGACACCTTCTTCAAGCAGTGGTACAGGAAGAAGTCTGCATCCTTCAAGAAAAACATGATTTTCTTTCAGGACAATGCTCCATCACACGCGTCCAAGTACTCCACAGCGTGGCTGGCAAGAAAGGGTATAAAAGAAGAAAATCTAATGACATGGCCTCCTTGTTCACCTGATCTGAACCCCATTGAGAACCTGTGGTCCATCATCAAATGTGAGATTTACAAGGAGGGAAAACAGTACACCTCTCTGAACAGTGCCTGGGAGGCTGTGGTTGCTGCTGCACGCAATGTTGATGGTGAACAGATCAAAACACTGACAGAATCCATGGATGGCAGGCTTTTGAGTGTCCTTGCAAAGAAAGGTGGCTATATTGGTCACTGATTTGTTTTTGTTTTGTTTTTGAATGTCAGAAATGTATATTTGTGAATGTTGAGATGTTATATTGGTTTCACTGGTAAAAATAAATAATTGAAATGGGTATATATTTGTTTTTTGTTAAGTTGCCTAACAATTATGCACAGTAATAGTCACCTGCACACACAGATATCCCCCTAAAATAGCTATAACTAAAAACAAACTAAAAACTACTTCCAAAACTATTCAGCTTTGATATTAATGAGTTTTTTGGGTTCATTGAGAACATGGTTGCTGTTCAATAATAAAATTAATCCTCAAAAATACAACTTGCCTAATAATTCTGCACTCCCTGTAATCATCAAGCACTTCTGGTGACAACAGTTTAGTAAGTTCCACTTTACATGTTTCGATCTCTATTTCTTGTTGCTCAACATCTTTTAACAAGTATTCAACTGTAAGTGTGATAAGATCATATGAACACTTATTAAGTATTGCCTCAAATTTTCCACAATACTCTTCATTCTCACGTAACAAAGTGGGTCGGGTGCTCATTCTCAGTACAAAAGTAAATAAATATATATAGAAACTGTATATAATATACTATATTATATACAGTTTCTATATATATTTATTTACTTTTGTACTGATTAATTTTTGTAATATTTATTCTTACAGTTTTTATGTATTTATGTATATATTGTGTATTGATTTTATTGTTTGAGAAATTATGTATAAATATTGTGTTTACATAGACACAAAAATGCTAGCACACCAATTATCCACATGTATACTATTCAGATTATATGAATCATTTAAATACAAATTTTCATTGTCCACTAGAGGGCATTGTAAATTATACACATTGATAGGTGAGAAGAGGTTTCTCAGGTAACCAGTGATTGGTTGGATATGCCTTTAAATAAAGACACAGGTGTGTAGTGAGGTATGCATGATTAAGGTATAACGTTCCCGAAACGTTGCATATTATGCTGTCCAAGATTGTTGAATAAAGGACATTTTATTTAAGGTGCTGTGGAACTGCCTTTTTGTACTACATATGTCGAGCTAGTGGTCGCTAGCTAATCCAATGTGCACCTGGCCAACCGGCCACATCCTTGTTTGCTGGGTCTACCTATGTTTGTTTGTTATGTAAAAAAGGAAGATATTTTACCTCACAATCTCCTCAGCTCAGCAGAGTAAGTTCTGTGTAAAAAGTTATACTTCACCTGCTCCCAGCTGCAGGTAAAAATAAAAAAAAAATGAAGAAATGAACAGCAGCCAATCAGCATCAGCAGTGCTGAGGTCATGAACTCTTACTGTGATCTCATGAGATTTGACCTAACTCTCATGAGATTTCATAGTAAGCTTCCTTTACCTGATTGGTGAAATAATATGAGAGTTCACGAGGCTCATCCTTTCAGCTGTCCCAGGACAGACACACTATAATGCTGCTTAGAAATCCTTTACAATGGGAGGTGGCTACTGAGGAACTTTTGAGGTAAAATATCTTTCTTTTTTACATAGAGATGTTCAGGAGATATTTTCTAGTCAGCTTTTTACAGCTATGCTGCATCACTTTAAAGTGTTTAAACATTTGGGTATTATAGCCCTTTAAGGGACAATAAACCCAACATTTATCTTTCATAATTCCGGAAGAGAATACAAATTAAAAAAAAAAAAACATGGGTATTCGGCAACTTCATTAGCTGTGAAATGCGAAGCTGGATTTATGTTTGTGTAAGATCACCACACTAATATCTGCGCAAATCCAGATCTTAGTGTGGTATTTTTTCACAGCATAAATTCAGTTCCTAAAATAGCCGAAGTCAACGAGGGACTGCCTGACACCGCAATCAGCAGCTAATGAAGCTGCCGAATACCCATGTCTATTTCTAATTTACTTCTATTATCAAATTTGCTTTGTTCTCATGGTATTCTTTGTTGAAGAGCATATCTAGGTATATGCGCATGTCTGGAGCACTGCATGGTGGCGGTTTGTGCAAATACTGTTGCTATATAGCACTCTTACAAATGTTTACCATTGTTAAAAGCATTCTTGCAAAACCCCTGCCATATAGTGCTCTAAACACTTGCCTGCTCCTGAGCCTGCCTACCTTCATTTCAACAAAGAATACCAAGATAAGTAAATTGGAAAGTTTTTTTTTTTTTACACACTCCCTTAAGTTAATCATGATAGAAATATTTTGTGTTTCATTTCCCTTTAAGACATGTACTTAGTAATTAGAATAAGCACTTGGATTGGGTATTGGTTGGATCCGTGCTTGTAGCTCACATTTATTATTTCAAACATTGCAGCTTTGACAAAATATTATTTTTATTATTGCTTATTTCATCTATGAATTGCTTCTATGCTTTGTTTCGTTAATGCTGTCCCAATTGTTGTACTATGTCCCTTTAAAACCAATGTTTACATAGTCATTTAGATGGCAGGAAATGCATTAACTTTTGTGCTTATTCAAACACTGAGCCACATCTTGCAATGACACTATCAATATAACGGATGGCGTTGACTTAATTAGTGACGTTATTGATTAGAACATATGCCATTACAAATTAGCTAACACCTAATCTTTCACTCACACATTACAATTTTGTGGCTTGATAGAATAGGTAAATGCTTCAGCTTAAAGGACCAGTCAACACAGTAGATTTGCATAATCAACTAATGCAAGATAACAAGACAATGCAATAGCACTTAGTCTGAACTTCAAATGAGTAGTAGATTTTTTTTATGACAATTTTAAAAGTTATGTCTTTTTCCACTCCCCCTGTACCATGTGACAGCCATCAGCCATTCACAAATGCATACACGTACCATGTGACAGCCATCAGCCATTCACAAATGCATACACACTTATTCTTGCACATGCTCAGTAGGAGCAGGTGACTCAAAAAGTTTAAATATAAAAAGACTGTGCACATTTAGATAATGGAAGTAAATTGGAAAGTTGTTTAAAATGGCATGTTCTATCTGAATCATGAAAGTTTAATTTTGATTGAGTGTCCCTTTAATCCATTCGCTTACTGGATGTTTTGGTGCCTTGGGGCTGATTTTATTCTATAAGAATGTTCGCCAGTCCTTCTATTTCTCTGGTGGAATTATATAAAGCCACTTTTTACCCTGAAAACAGGGTGTCTCGCTAAAGAGCGTATGATGCATTTTCGTATGGGAAGGAGATGCATACATTATAAAAGTGCACAATTAAAATTATAATTTAAAAATAGAAATAATATAGAAATAATTGAACCATTCACATAAAGATCACAGGAAAAAAATTGTAGTGTTATGGTGCATCAAAAATCGTAACAAAATTGTTCACCAAAAAACTTATTTTATCAAAAATCTTAAATTTGTATGCAAATTACACAGGAATAAATTCTATTAAATATACACAGCGTAAATCGTAATTTAAGTGTGCAAAAAAAAAAATGTTGAAATTTGCACTTATAAGTACAAAATACAAAACGTAATTGTTGTTTTTGAAAGAAAATGGCATGAAGATGGGAGTTTCAGGGGCGTATATGAAATAGTCGCTCAAATCCCAACCTAATTCTGTAAACATTTTTGCACTGCAAATCTCAGTTTTTTTTATCGCCAGTTAAAAGGTGGCAAGCTTTTCTCAAAATATTTATTACCTTAATAGAAAAACGCATTCATTCGAGAATAGAAGTGATTCTAAGATGCTAAATGCAAAAAGCAGCATAATGTGATTTATATTGACTGCAGGATTTAATTTTTAAAGTGCTCTCTGCTAACTTCGCTTCCAGCAAGCTCCATTACTTTTTATAGGAACCCTCTCGGCACTCGCAGGAATTGCCCCTTTTTTTTTTTTTTTGGCTAAGGGCCAAGGAATTATTATAGATGGAGTTTTATCCAGATAGCCATACGTTTGTGTAAGGTACTTGAAATTTAACGGTCATCGAAACTCAGCCTTTAAAAATGATATGCATTTGCACTGCCAAATATCTATATACAAAATACCTGGTTTAAAAGCATTTAACAAATGTCTATTTGTTGGTACAATTTACAAACCAAGAGCAATTCAAGGATAAACACTCCATGAAGACCTGATGGAATCCATGTTCCTGTTTTCTTTTGCTCTGACCAGTTATGAACTGATTTACAGCAAAGCAGGCATAATAAATAACTCATATATATATTGCAACTCTGTTTAATTTTCCTTTGTCGACCACTTTGATGCGCATGATGAGTGGGAGTGCTAGGGATGTTGCCTAAATATGCGGTGATGACACAAAGGGGTGGTGCCAATGTAGCTGCAATGGAGATGGATCAGGGGGGAGGTTATTCGAACCAGAAAATGGGGTTTTAATGTCGAGGGGATTTTTAGGGACACATTAAAAAAAAAATGTGAATCTGCTGGGCCTGCTGAAAAATAAATAAATAAAAAGTTCTGATGTAAACACTATTAGTAAAAATGAAATCACACGATCGTTAATGCGATCATGTGATTTCTGTGCCGGGATCGGATCATGGGGGACTACCTACCTGTCTTAAGTGGTAGGATGTTCCATGCCGTCCTAATGGCGTTTAAAGCCCAGCGTTGTTAGGACAGAACGTTGTAAAGGGGTTAATAATAAACTGAAGAAAACATTAAGAACTTGGATTGGATAAGTAGTTGTCTAAACGATGGAACCTGTGTACAGCCTAAGGGGCCAATTTATCAAGTGTCGGGCGGACACGATCCGCTGTAGCTGATCATGTCCGCCCGACATCGCTAAATGCCGACAGCATACGCTGACCGCATTTAATTTTGCAAAAGCATTTCTAGTGAAATGCTTGCGCAATGCCGCCCCCTGCAGATTCGCGGACAATCGGCCGCTAGCAGGGGGTGTCAATCATCCCGATTGTATCTGATCGGTATGATTGTTGTCTGCCACCTCAGAGGTGTCGGATAAGATAAAGAGCAGCGGTCTTAAGACCGCTGCTTCTTAACTTATGTTTCCGGCGAGTGAGCCTAACAGCTCATGCGGAAACTGCTGCATTTGCAGCTTGATAATTCGGCCCCTAAGTATAAGCTATTTAATATATTTGATTATGAATTTGTACAAGCTCGCATCCAGATCCTTTAAGTTAGCGGATACTGAACAACAGTTTACTGAGTTGAACTATAAGAGTGATACTTTACTAAGCAACCATATTAAGCCCTATTCCATTGTTTAAATAAAATTCCAAAGCTGCGTTAACTTGGGCTCCAACATAAAAAAAAAAAAATAGCAAAGAGATGATGTGAATAACAAAACAGTATAAAATAAGTAAAACAACAGACATTGCTGGTAGATTCATTACAAACAATAATAGCAATATGCCAGGTTATATATTCTTAGATAACCTTACAACGTGAAAAAAAATTATATAATAAAAAAACAAACATCTGCATGTACAAATGCACCCGTAATAGAATAATGCATTCCAACTTATTCTGCATATGCATGGTTCCCTTTGCATAAGATTTTACATTCAAAATGTGTATTTAACTTATGATAACATACTGATATCTATCTATTGGGTACTTATAGAGCGCAAACTAATCACCCATGAAGGTCTCAAGGCGCTAAGGGAAAGCGGATAGGGGGGGGGAGGAGGAGGAGGGATGTCACAAAGTAGCAATATTGCAAAGCTGGTTATGTACCGAAATTTTAAACAGAGTTAAAGGGACAGTATACACTCATTTTCATATAACTGCATTTAATAGACACTACTATAAAGAATAAGATGCACAGATACTGATATAAAAATCCAGTATAAAATGGTTTAAAAACTTACTTAGAAGCTCTCAGTTTTGCTTTGCTGAAAAGGCAGTTGGAAAGCCCACTGCAAGTGGGAAATAAGACAATCCCCCCCCCCCCCTTCTTTTGCATATGAAAAGACCCTTTACACAAACAGGAGCAAGCTGGAGTAGGTAGCTGACGGTATTCAAATAAAACTTTGGGGCTTGGTTAGGAGTCTGAAAATCAGAGCAATGTTCTTTAAAAATAAGCATTATACATTTATTTTAAAAAACAAACTTTATGGGCTTTATAAATAGATCATCTAAAAAACATTTATGCAAAGAAAAAATGAGTGTATAATGTCCCTTTAAGTAAAAATACTGGTTGTATCTGAACTATCCTCCTAACCAATTCCACTTTGAGGATATGAGTCCCGATTTGAGAGTCTATTTGCCAAATTAACAAACACATAAAGTGTCAGGGATAATACAGAATGTCAGGCACTGGGATCTGTGAATCCCATAAAGTGGGAGCAGATGGAGAATCTATAGCCAGTGCTATCCGCTACCTCTCTCCTATATGTTAGGGGGCTGAGCAGATATTTGACAAAGCGGAACCTTAGGATCAGTAGGGGGCTTTGCAAAACAGAATCATCAGTAATACCCCCAGTGCCTCCTGGGTGATCCTTGTCATCGAAGATATTTGTCGCAAAAGCAGCTGTGGATATAGGAGTTAGACCGCTGTTGGCTTTATAATAGCTCTTTGCGGCAGCTGCAGGGTGCACTGCTTTTGTACCAAAAACAGCCAGTTTAGGGACCCTCGGTATGTCAGTGTGGCAATCCATCAAGCTGATAAGCCTTTCACTGGAGCTATATATATCTCTACTGTTTTAGCTCCTGCAAGACGGCATCCAGAGATGATTGTTAGGAATCATAAAGTGGCATAAGTAGGACAAATAGTTTATTCGTAAGAAGCGCCATTTTGTGCAACAAGCCAAATAACTTCAATAAGATTATACAACTCCTCGGTGGCCATGAGTTGTAAATTCTTGATCCAGAACAATTCCCAGGGACAAATGTTGCCAAGAGAGAAGTGGATGGCAAATATGGCCATGAACACTGATTACTGACACAGAGCTTCAGAATTCAGTGGCCATCTTGGAGCGCCCCCCACCAGAAGTTAAAATTATCCTTTAAGATTTCTGTTGTTTCCTCTAGATTGCAAACACAACTTCCAAAGACTTTTAGACAAGAGAATCAAAACCAAACTAAAATATTATTATCCTCTAATCACATATCCCTTTTCTCTTGCAGGTTGTGGGACTGGTGACAAGAAAAGATCTGGCTCGGTACAGAATAGGAAAACATGGCTTAGAGGAAATGAGTATAGCACAGACGTGATATCCGTTATTTCTAGATCAATTTTGAACTTTACAAGAACTAAACATTACCCCATGTGTAGACTCGCTTCTCCAACGCTGTCTTACGTTTTAACTTTCCGAAAATACTGTAAATATTTTTAGCCCATTTTTTTGTTTCTGCCAATGTTACAACTTTCCTAAGTAACTAATAAAATCTGGCTTACAATTCATTTTAGTAGAATTTAATACAATCTCTAAGAACTATTTTTTTTTTTTGTCTCGAGGAAAGACATTTTTTTTTTATAAATCGAATATTTTGCTAAGTCCAGGATGTTTATATGTTGAAAATTATATTTTGCACTGAAATTTGCACTGGGTTTTATGCAGATAATTGTCAGACTGATTCTTTCATTCTTTAAACTATAATATAGAAAACAATATTTAAAGATCTCAATTTATTAGGTATATGTATATTTGACGGTGCATTCTTTTCCAAAGACCTTCCTCTTCATCAGACAATAGCTTAAAAAAATATGAAATGTATACTTTGATGTAACAAAGGAAAGGCTACATATATATTATAGTGCAGTAAACATTTTATACAAAATAGTCTTATTTTTTTTAATTTAAGGGACATGAAACCCAATTTTTTTCTTTCGTGATTCAGATAGAGCATGGAATTTTAAGCAACTTTTTAATTTACTCCTATTATCAAATTTTCTTCATTCTCTTGGTATCTTTATTTGAAATGCAAGAATGTAAGTTTAGATGCCGGCCCATTTCTGGTGAACAACCTTGGTTGTCCTTTCTGATTGGTGGATAAATTCATCCACCAATAAAAAAGTGCCTTCCATAGTTCTGAACCAAAAAAAAAAAGCTTAGACGACTTCTTTTTCAAATAAAGATAGCAAGAGAACGAAGAAAAAATGATAATAGGAGTAAATTAGAAACTTGCTTAAAATGTCATGCTCTATCTGAATCACAAAAGAAAAAATTTGGGTTCAGTGTCCCTTTAAAGGGACATGAAACCCAATTTTTTTTCTTTCATGAGTCAGAATATACAATTTTAAACAACTTCGTAATTTACTTATATTATCAAATGTTCTTCATTCTCTTGTTATCCTTTGTTGAAAAGCAGGGAGATAAGCTCAGGCGTGTGCACGTGTCTGCAGTACTGTATGGCAGCCGTTTTGCAACATGTGTCTACAGCACTATATGGCAGAAGTTTTGCAACAGTGTTATACATTAGCAAGAGCACGAGATGGCAGCACTGTTTCCTGTCACGTAGTGCTACAGATGTGCCTGCTACCTACCTAGGTATCTCTTCAACAAAGAATAACAAGAGAATGAAGCAAATTTGATAAAAGTAAATTAGAAATGTTTTTTAAAATTGGAGTCTCCAACTGAATCATGAAGGAATAATTTGGGGTTTAATTTCCCTTTTAAAATAACATGAAAGTAAAAATTAAACTAAGGCATGCCGTTTTAACAGTTTTTTTTTTTGTTCTCATTAAATAGCAGTGCACTACTGGGAGCTAGCTGGTGATTGGTGGCTACACACATATGCCTCTTGTCATTGGATCACCAGATGTGTTCAGCTAGCTCCCAGTAGTGCACTGCCGTTCTGGAGCTGACATGAACTATTTGTTTTAAAGGGGCATTAAACACTAAATACTCTTTAATAGACATAGCATTTAGGGTGTCGCTTTACTGCTTTCCAGTGCTATTGTGTTTGCACATGTGCAGCAACTCTCCTTCAGATACCAGCAGTGTAACCTAAGTTCCAAAATGGCGGCACCCATAATTAGATGGAGGTGCATGACATTTATTTAGTGTTTGATAGCCCTTTAACTCCTTTGCTGGAGGTAAATACATAGCTATTTGCAAGCAACATTGCAATAATATAATAGTATAACACAGAACATTTTCATTTTGCACTTTTAAATGTCCAATTAATGTGAATGAACAGAAAACCATTGGGCTAGTCAGTCAAACCAATCATTTTGGCATTGTAGAGCAGATATCCTCAAAACTTGGCCCTTCAGTGGTTTTGGAACTACATTTCCCATGATGCTCAGCCAGCTATCATGGGAAATGTAGTTCCAAAACCCCTGGAGGGCCATGTTTGAGGATTTCTGTTGTAGAGTGCTTTTTGAATTCATACCAATTTGAGAAGTGTCTTTATTAGTCTGTAAGGAAATGTTCTACCTCCTTAGCTATCAATTAGAGAGCTACATTTTCATATTGGTAATAGATAATGAGTGTGTACTAAAATATATATATTTGATGTCTAGACAACTCATCAAGCAGTAAATCAGTTACCAATAAAAATTGTTTGTGAGCAGAGCATTTCTTCTTCAGTAGAGTAGGGGGGATTGTTTGCTTCCTGAATCATTAACAAATGCAATTAAATGTGACATTATTTAATAATTAAATACTTTAATTTTTTAGATTCATTTTCTATTGTATAAATGCTTGTATTTAAAGGGATATGAAACACAATTTTTTTCCTTTCATGATTCAGATAGAGCATGCAATTTTAAGCAACATTCTAATTGACTTCTATTACCAATTTGTCTTCGTTCTCTTTGTATCGTTTTTAAAAAGCAGAAATGTAAGCTTAGAAGCCGGCCCATTTTTTTTTTGTTCAGCACCCTGGGTAGGGCTTGCTGGTAGGTGGCTACATTTAGCTTACAGTCCCTCTTTTCAAATAAAGATAGCAAGAGAACAAATAAAATTTGATAATGGGAGTAAATTAGAAAGTTGCTTAAAATTGCTTGCTCTATCTTAATCATGAAAGAAAAAAATTGGGTTTCATATCCCTTTAAATGTTTAACCCCACAAAGGGTTTAAATACATATTTAATATCCTGCTTCTAAGCTGGGCCTTAACACTTACGAAGACGTGTACACCACTGATTACCAGCCATGTTATGAGTGACAATACATTAAAGGGATAGGAAAGTCAAAAATAAAACTTGCATTATTCAGATAGATCGTGTCATTTTAAGACACTTTTAAATTCACTTCTATTGTCAAATGTACTTTGTTCTCTTGGTATCCATTGTTGAAAAAGAATATGTACATATGCTGCACTAGTCGGAGCTAGCTGCTGATTGGTGCCTCCACTAGTTGGAGCTAGCTGTGATTGGATGACTAGATGTGTTCAGCTACCTCTCAGTAGTGCTCCTCCAGCAATGGATGTCAAGGAAATGAAGCAAATTATATAATAGAAGTAAATAGGAAAGTTGCTTAAAATTGTATTCTTTATCTAAATCATGAAAGAAAAAAAATGTGTTTCATGTCCCTTTCAAGGCTTGCGAGTGAATAATTAACACGTTAGAGCAGGGGTCATCAATTGTAAACCTCCAGAGGTTTAAGAAATACATTTCCCATGATGCTCAGCCAGCATTTCAGCTGGCTGAGCATCATGGAAAATGTAGTTCCAAAATCACTTGCACTACTATGTCCGTTTATATATGTTAAATCCCATTATAGCAGCACCCTCTGTGGCATTTTAGGTGTATAAACCTATTCACATCCGTGTACAAATGCTCACTTGCTCTACAATTTTGTGTTTATGGTGCTATTCCACTGAGAACCAAATTTGTAAAGTATTTTGTTTAATGTGCTAAAAGCTTTGTAATTGAAACATTAAAATGAAATCCAAAATTGATATTTCATTTTTTTAAGGTACATTTGAGAAGTTATGATCTCTTTAGTTTTTCTTTTTTTATTCTTTAGTCTATGCAGAGATTTTCAGTCATACTTTTTATTTTAATGCCGAAGTGTTTTGTAGTAATTTGACTTTTTAATCTATCTTTTTGTCTTCTCTATTATGTTACATATTTTAGCTTATTGTTTTGGTAAAATAATTTGGAGAGTTTAATAAAATTTAAGCAAAACATTGCATTTGTCTATTTGTTTTTTTTTTTTATAAATTATTTGTTTAGGTATACAGTGAAATAATAATACTTATTTACTGACATTATCTGGTTAGCATGAATTAAAAATGGCTGCCAAGCAAGCTGAGGCCTGTCTAGTTTTACGGATGACTCAGGACCCACATGGATAAATTAAAGGGACATTAAACACTTTGAGATGGTAATATAAAATGATAAATCGTATATATATTAGAAAAAACTCTGCATTATACTTTATTCTGTTCCCTTTTCCTGTAATTCCATTCTGAAATTGTGAGCTTTTCAATTCCTGTTAGAAATGGAAGTGCAGAGCACTGTTATATTCCACACAGCAATTGGTTGTTCTCTCTAGTGACCTATGTATAACTGTCTCTAATTGGCCACAGCAGAGAAGGTAACCTAAGTTACAACATGGCAGCTCCCATTGTTTTATAGACACTAAAACTTTACACTAATTTTGTCAATATTTAAACAGCTAATTAAACTTTAAATAATGCATCTACATGTTATTCTCAGACTAATCTTTTCTTTGAATGCATCATTCTATCTAGTATTTATTTAATGTTTAATGTCCCTTTAATGCAGAAATAAAATCAATTTGTTGGTTGCTGGAGTTCAGTTTCACTGCCCTTTACAACTGCCAGCTACAATGGAGAAATATTACTGATAGTGCAATGACAACATGATATGGAATCTACTACTAAGGGCAGGTGTTGAATCATCTTAGCGTTAAAGGGACATAAAACCAAAAACAATTATTTCTTGATTTTTTATTTTTTTTTACAGACCCCCCAAGACTTACACTGTTGGAAAGGTTAGGCGATTACCTTTCCAACAGTGGGTCTTGGGGGTCTGTAGCTGCTTAGATGCCTGAGATACAGACTTCTAAGCAGCATGTCGGCTCCTCCTATACTTAACATTGTTAAGTATAAATAAAGTTTCGCAGTGACGTCATCGTGAAACCCCGGCGATGCCTGTCACTCTACAAGCACGATTGCCGGGGTAGGAGCGGTTAGGAGCCCCCAGATCTCCCTCAAAGTGGGAGAGTGCTCATAACGGCTCTGAGCCGTCATTAGCACCAGAGTACGAAACTGACGGCTCAGAGCCGTCATTAGCACTCAAATGGTTAAACAAATTTCCATTTTACTTCTTTTATCAACTTTTCTTTCTTTTGTTATTATCCTTTGTTGAAAAGCATGAAGGTAAGTTCATGAGCATTCATGTGTCTACAGCACTATATGGCAAGGGTTTTGCAACAATGTTTTACATTAGCAATAGCACTAGATGGCAGCACTATTTCCCATCATGTAGTGCTCCAGACATGTTTACACTACCTATCTAGATATCTCTTCAACAAAGAATAACATGAGAATGAAGAAAATTTGATAATAGAAGTAAATTGGAAAGCTTTTTTTAAATTGTATTCTCTATCTGAATGATGAAAGAAAAATGATGTGCTTCATGTCCCTTTAATGGACTTTTGTTTGAGTCCTAATAAGGACATCTAGGATTTTGTGCATGGTTGTGAATAACCAACTGGACATTGGCAATTATTTCTATCCTAATAAGGGAATGTTTGCACAGTGTAGGGAGAAAATGAAACAGAATGTGCCTTAACCTTGCCTATCTACACTCAAGTCTCACCACCTGCTTTCTGTCAATAAATACTCTGTCTTGTTTCAATAAAACCTCTTGGTGTTTACCACCCCAGCATCTGCCATCTGGAAGAGCATTATGGATCAGTTGTTGGCTCAACTGGAGCCTAATAGAGGACCATTTCCTTCCATAAGTCAGGGAGAGTCCACAACTTCATTCCTTACTGTTGGGAAAATACAACACCCAGCCACCAGGAGGAGGCAAAGACAACCCAGCCAAAGGCTTAAATATCCCTCCCACTTCCCCTATCCTCCAGTCATTATTTCCCTTTCGTCACTATTGACAGTGGCTTAGTGTATGGAGGTGATCGGACTCATGGTGCCCTGCATGGACATCATTCCTTTTTTGCCAGATTCCATCTCAGACCCTTACAACTATGCATGCTGAGACAATGGATCGGCGACCATTCAGATCTGTCTCAACAGATTGTGCTGGACAGCCTGTCAAGAGAGACTCCTCCTGGTGGCTCTGTCCAGATCATCTGTCCCTAGGCACATGCTTTTTGAGACTGTCCTAGGATATTGTGACTACGGATGCAAGCATTTCCGGTTGGGGAGCCATTTGGGGGCCAAGAAAGCACAAGGGCTGTGGACTCAGGAGGAGTCCTCCTTTCCGATCAATATTTTGGAACTCCAGGCAATCTTCAATGCCTTGAAGGCTTGGCCCCTTCTGGGTTCGTCCCAGTTTATCAGATTCCAATCAGACAAAATAACCTCAGTTGCCCATTTCAACCATCAAGGGGGAACGAAAAGTTCCTTGGTTATGAGAGAAGTATCTCAGATACTAGAGTGGGCGGAGACTCACAGATGTACGCAGTCAGCAATCCACATTCCGGGTGTGGACAACTGAGAAGTGGACTTTCTCAGCAGACAATCCTTTCATCCGGGGGAATGGTCTCTTCACCCCGAGGTGTTTAAGGCTTTGGCTAGGATCAGACCCGTGTTAAGATCTGGGGCTCTGCCTTGTTCTCAATCTTGTTCTTATTGTTTTGCAGCAGGCTCTGTTTGAGCCTATGCAAACTGTTGACATTAAATTGTTATCTTGGAAGGTTCTTTTTTTTTGTTGGCTATTGCCTCTGCGCGCAGAGTTTCTGAGATTTCTGCTTTGCAATGTGATCCCCCTTATCTGTATTTTCATACTGGTAAGGCGGTTTTATGCACTAAACTAGAGTTCCTCCCTAAGTTGGTATCGAATCGTAACATTAATCAAGAAATTGTTGTTCCTTCCTTGTGTCCTATTCCTTCTTCAGCGAAGGAATGTTTGCTTCATAATCTAGATGTGGTTCGTGCCTTGAAGTTCTATCTTCAGGCTACTAAGGAATTTAGACAATCTTCCTCTTTGTTTGTCATCTATACAGGGAAGCGTTAAGGGGCAGAAGGCTACTACGACTTTTCTATCTTTCTGGTTGAGAAGTGTCATCCGCTTAGCTTATGAGACAGCAGGACAACAGCCTCCTGAGAGGATAACGGCTCATTCCACTAGAGCAGTGGCTTCCTCTTGGGCTTTTAAGAACAAAGCCTCAATGGATCAGATTTGTAAGGCGGCTACCTGGTCCTCCTTACACACTTTTTCAAAATTTTACAAGTTTTTCGGGAGAAAAATTTTGCAGGCTGTGGTGCCCTCAGAATAGGGTCCGCCTCTTTTTTTTCTGTTCCCTCCTATTATTTTTTCAGTGTCCTCTAGAGCTTGGGTATAGTTTTCCCAACAGTAAGGAATGAAGTTGTGGACTCTCCCTGCCTTATGGAAGGAAGACATAATTTATGCTTACCAGATAAATTCCTTTCCTTCCTGGCAGGGAGAGTCCATAACCCTGCCCGTAATTTATTTTTTGTTGGGTGGCTCCCTTTTTATATTATTTCTTCTGGCACCTTTTATACCCTGAGGTTTCTCCTACTTTTCCTTGTTCTCTCAGCAGAATTACTGGGGTATAGGGGAAGTGGGAGGGATGTTTAAGCTTTTGGCTGGGGTGTCTTTGTCGCCTCCTGTTGGCCAGGTGTTGTATTTTCCCAACAGTAAGGAATGAAGTTGTGGACTCTCCCTGCCAGGAAGGAAAGGAATTTATCTGGTAAGCATAAATTGTTTTTATTGGGGAAAAACAGGTTTTAAAAACAAGAGGATAGAAGAAGCTCTCTTGCAGGTGCTCATTAACCATGGACTAAAGGTGAAGATACATAAAGGTTTATTCAGGGCCAGTTTAGTTTTCTACCTATGCCATTAATCAGAAACAGTTACATGTAATGGACATGTAGCCTACACATGTTTATAAAACTGTAGCTTTTGTTGATGGTATCAAAATTAAATATGCCTGTTTCCACTTCTGTTATCAAATTGACCTATTTCTCTTAGCTTTGTTAAAACGTAGCACCTTTACGAGAGCATATCCAGATAGACCCAGGAATGTGTATGCATATTAAACACTACAGTATATGGCATCAGTTCTTGTAATAATGTTTGAAACTATTATACATATAGTGCTTTTTACATTGTATGCTCTGTCTGAAGCATAAAAGAGTGATTTTAAAATGTCCTTTTAAAGCTAAAACCAAGACAGTTAAGTTGAGACCTTTATCATGCCTTCAAATACCCAAATATAGAAGCACTTGAAAGTGATGCCGAATAGCTGTAAAAAGCTGACTAGAAAATATCACCTGAACATCTTTATGTAAAAAAGGAAGATATTTGCCTCAAAATTTCCTCAGTATTCACACCCCACTGTTAAGAGACGTTAGTCTCAGGACTTCCGATTGAATGTGCATCTGGCATGTGCAGACAGTCATGTTATTTTCCTACTCAGTTTAAGGATGTTTACTGTGAAATCTCATGAGATTTAAGTGAAATCTCATGAGATCAAAGCATAGCGTGACCTCAACACTTCTGATGCCAATTGGCTATTGTGTTTTACAGCAGCTCTAACTGAACACTAACTGGTTACCTGAAGACATTTTGAGGTAAATATCTTACTATTTTACATAGAGAAATTCAGGTGATATTTTCTTGTCTGCTTTTTACAGTTATGCTGCATCACTTTCAAGTGATTTAGCATATCAGTATTATGTCCCTTTAATTGAAAAATATTTATAATTTATTTGAAAAAAAATAAAGGACAGCAAGTGTTTAAAAAAAAAAAAATGTTCACATGGGGGCGGAGCTTGGCCACGCAGGCGGATGGCTGTGTTCTATAGGAGCTCCAAATCCCTATGGGGGCATAACTGTATAATATGGCATAATCTATATTGATCCTATCCCTCTCCAACTAAGCTTTATCCTGGAAATTTCTCCTGCATTAGAGGCAAACAAAAAAAGGGGGAAAGATTAACAAAACAGCAGCAAAAAGGCGCAGCTTGGAAACCGTGAGACGTAGAAAGAGGTGAGCAACAGAAGGGCAGTTAACTGTAATCCTACCTTTACAAACGGGCTACATGCTGACAAGACTAACGTGAACACAAACCCAAAACTCTTGCAACCAACCGACTCCAGAAAAAAACCCTGTTACCAGCAGTGAAATACCAGAAAAAATAGAGCAACCCTTAATGAGCGGACCGTCACTTAGAGTTTGCTGGCATAACTTCAGTGAAGATTTTTCTAAGGTACTGTTTAACTTTATCACACATACCCTTCCCCAGCTTTGGACACTCAATTTAACTCATATAGACAGGGTATATGCGTAACACTGAGTCTTTGACAGCACCCATACTACCTCAGCGCCATTTTCCCTGCTTATTGCACAGTATAAATTTGAGGGGCAAGCGTACAGACCACTGTACCTTTCTTTTACAAGATATGATGAGTCCACGGATTTCATCCTTACTTGTGGGATATCGCCTCCTGGTCAGCAGGATGAGACAAAGAGCACCACAGCAGAGCTGTATATATAGCTCCTCCCTTCCCTCCCACTCCAGTCATTCTCTTTGCCCGTGTTAGTGATAGGAAGAGGTAAAGTGAGGTGTTAGTTTAGATTCTTCAATCAAGAGTTTATTATTTTTATTGTAGTTCCTAAGTTTGCTACTTTGTTCTAGGGTATAGCCTATACCAGATCAGTCTTTTCAGTAAAAAATAGAAGCATCTGGTGGCTTCAAAGCAATGGGAACTGGAGGGATTCAATTCTCACTGTGCCTCCCATGATGTGTGCTGCCCTTCAGATGATGGTCTTAGCATGTTTTAACTAAGACCCTGTATGTCTCCACAGCTCTACAGGAGGGAACTGCAGGACCTCTTGACTGTGGGACGGATCATGCTGTCCATCAGCTTTAAGGTACGTGCAGCTGTTATATTCTGGGACACTCTTAACTCAGAAAAAGGGCTGTAGTTGGTGCCTACTATATGGGGATTAATCCTTGTGTTTACTGTATGTCAAACCGGACTCTGCAAGGGGTATGACCTTTGAAAGCATACAAGTGTCATGTAGTGGGGCTAATTAAGAGTAAACTGACAGGCTCCTAATGTGATACTACGTTTATTCAGAGGCTGTTTCTGACGCTGGGGATTGATTCTGGAGCTGAGCTCCGTAATGGCTGTGTTCAATGTTTTGCTGGCAATGTGTTTTAACTGCCGTTGTGCAGTACTGAGTAAGCAATCGTAGTTTTAGATAGAATTATAGGTGCGGTCGCTTGTTTTTTTCTCCTCGGCCATACTTTCGTTGCCGTAGGTCCTCTCACTGATTGCTGCCCACAAGGGGCAGGGTTAGTTTTCACTCGCTTCAAACCAGATGCGTCTAGAAGCTGCGCACTTTCTTCAGACGGAGCTTGGCAGAGGACATTGTTCCCAGGCGCTTATTGAGACCGCATGGTTGTAGTTAAAAGCAGGTGGTCTTAAGCGTACGGGAGTTTTGCAGTCTGTGTCAGTGTGTGGGGGCAGGTAGGCGCCACAGCAGAGCTGTGGCAAAGTGCACTGGTGTTTAAAGTTTATTTCAAGTTTATTTTTCCAACCTTCTCCCTAAGTACTGGATATGTTGTAAAGCATAAATTGGGCTTTGTCTAGAGCATAGAACATTTTGAGTTCGTTGCTTTGATGTAAAATATAAATAAAGGTTTATGTAAAAAAAAAAAACAGGTTGTGATTTTTTTTTTTTTTGGAGTTTATACTTAATAGTACCATAATCATACTTGTACAAATAGGATTATGGATCATCAGAGCATTACATGTTCATTATGTTTGAATGCAAATGTGGAGCCCCTGTTACATTTTGTCCTTCATGCACTGAAAGGACTTTACAGTTTAGAAAACACATTTTCTTTAATAAAAGTTTGTCTAAAGCGGATGCTGCTCAGGATTCTGCTGAAGAGGTTCAGAGTATGCTGCAGCTTTCTCCCCAAGCGTCAGCCATTACTGCTCGCTCAGGCGATGCCTTGTTCTTCACCGGCGTCTGCAGCGTTCACCATGCAAGATATTGCTACAGTGATGTCATCTACTCTTTCAGAGGCGTTAGGTGCTTTGCCAGTACTGCAAGGCAAGCGCAGTAGGAAAGAGGCCCAGGTGGTCCATCCAACGTCTGATGCTTTGATGGCGATTTCCGATGTACCCTCCCAGGGCTCTGAATTGGGGGGTATGGAAGCTCTGTTGAGGGGGAACTTTCTGACTCGGGAAGTATATTGCCCCTGACGGATTCGGACGTGATGTCCTTCAGATTTAAGCTTGAATGCCTCCGTCTGTTACTCCGCGAGGTTTTGTTGACTCTGAACGACTGTGATCCAATTGTGGTCCCTCCAGAGAAATTGAGTAAGATGGACAAATATTTAGAGGTTCCTTCTTATTCTGACGTTTTCCCTGTTCGTAAGAGAACTTCAGAAATTGTTGCTAAGGAATGGGAGAGACCGGGTATCCCATTCTCCCCTTTCTCCTGTTTTCAAGAAAATGTACCCTATTGCTGACGCTATTTGGGATTCTTGGCAGACGGTGCCTACGGTGGAGGGAGCTATATCCACTTTGGCTAAGCGGACTACTATTCCTATTGAGGATAGTTGTGCTTTCAAAGACCCTATGGATAAAAAACTGGAGGGTCTTCTCAAGAAGATCTATGTTCATCAGGGGCTGTTATTACAACCGGCGGCATGCATTGTTACAGTTACGACTGCGGCTGCTTTTTGGTTTGATGCCTTAGAAGAATCGCTTAAGACTGAGACGTCTTCGGAAGAAATATAAGATAGAATTAAAGCCCTTAAGTTAGCTAATTCTTTTGTTACAGATGCGACTTTTCAGATTACCAAATTGGCGGCTAAGAGTTCAGGATTTTCCATTTTAGCACGCAGAGCTTTATGGTTAAAGTCTTGGTCTGCAGATGTATCATCTAAATCTAAACTTTTGGCTATTCCTTACAAGGGGAAGACCCTGTTTGGGCTTGACTTGAAGGAGATTATTTCTGACTTCACGGGAGGTAAGGGTTACCTCCTTCCTCAGGATAAAAAGTCCAAACAAAGAGGGCGACAGAGTAATTTTCGTTCCTTTTGAAATTTCAAGGGAGTGCCCTCTTCCTCTTCCGCTAAACAGGACGATTCACAAGCCAAGACCACTTGATCACATGACTAAGGGGTATTGACCCCTGATTTTTTATTGTCTGAACCTGTACCCATTAAAATATTTTGGACTACACTTTTGAGGAGTCATCCTTCTATCTTTACCTTTGTACTATTACGTTGGAGTGTGGCAGTCACTTCATAAGGATTACTCTCACCTCTTTGAGGATTTTTGCTGTATGCTGGACTCTATTCTAAATTAAACAATCCAAGAAGCCAGCTGCTGCTACCAAGTCAGCATGAAGGGTCGGCCCCCGATCTCGGACCGGATCTAGTAGGGGGCAGGCTTTCTCACTTTGTCCAGGCTTGGATAAGAGATGTTCAGGATCCTTGGACACTAGAAATTGTGTCTCAGGGGTATCAGAGTTCAGAAATTATTTCCCCAGGGGAAGGTTCCTTCTTTCTCGATTATCTGTCGACCAGATAAAAAGAGGGGCGTTGATGGTAGCGACAATGGACATCACTCCGTTTGCTCGTTTTCATCTCAGACCTCTACAACTGAGCATGCTCAGACAATGGAATGGAGATTATGCAAATTTGTCTCCTCAAATAGATCTAGATCAGGAGACAATGGACTCTCTTCTATGGTGGTTATCGCCGGATCATCTGTCCCAAGGGACATGCTTCCGCAGACCCTCATGGGTGATAGTGACAACGGACGCCAGCCTGATAGGATGGGGAGCAGTCTGGAACTCCCTGAGGGCTCAGGGTGTGTGGACTCGATCGGAGTCTCTACTTCCCATCAATATCCTGGAGTTGAGAGCAATATTCAATGCGCTTCAGGCTTCGGCCAAATTCATTAGATTCCAGTCGGACAACATCACGACTGTAGCTTACATCAATCATCAGGGAGGAACAAGGAGTTCCTTAGCGATGACAGAAGTAGCCAAGATAATTCAGTGGCGGAGGCTCACTCTTGTTCTCTGTCGGCAATCTACATCCCAGGAGTGGAAAACTGGGAAGCGGATTTTCTGAGCAGACAGACTTTTCATCCGGGGAATGGGAACTCCATCCGGAGGTATTTGCCAACCTGATTCTCAAGTGGGGCAGGCCGGAGTTGGATCTTATGGCATCTCGTCAGAATGCCAAGCTTCCGATACGGGTCCATGTCCAGGAATCCCCAGGCCGAACTGATAGATGCCTTGGCAGTACCTTGGTCGTTCAACCTAGCTTATGTGTTCCCTCCATTTGCTCTCCTTCCCGGGGTGATTGCTCAAGTCAAATAGGAGAGGGCTTCGATGATCCTCATCGCCCCTGCGTGGCCTCGCAGGACTTGGTATGCCGATCTGGTGGACATGTCATCTCAGCCACCGTGGAAGCTTCCTTTGAGGAAAGACCTTCTCATTCAGGGACCCTTCCATCATCCGAATCTAGTTTCTCTGCAGCTAACTGCTTGGAGATTGAACGTTTGATTTTATCCAAGCAAGGCTTTTCTGATTCAGTCATTGATACCTTGATTCAGGCACGTAAGCCTGTTACTAGAAATATTTACCATAAGTTATGGCGTAAATATCTTTATTGGTGCGAATCCAAGGGCTACTCATGGAGTAGAGTTAGGATTCCCAGGATTTTGTCTTCTCTCCAAGATGGATTGGAGAAAGGGTTGTCTGCAAGTTCCTTAAAGGGACAGATTTCTGCTTTGTCTATTTTGCTACACAAGCATCTGGCAGATGTTCCAGATGTTCAATCTTTTTGTCAGGCTCTGACTAGAATCAGGCCTGTGTTTAGACCAATTGCTCCTCCTTGGAGTTTGAATTTAGTTCTTAATGTTCTTCAAGGGGTTCCGTTTGAACCTATGCATTCCATAGATATTAAGTTATCTTGGAAGGTTTTGTTTTTGGTTGCTATTTCTTCTGCTCGCAGAATATCTGAGCTTTCGGCATTGCAATGTGATTCTCATTATCTTATTTTTCTTTCCGATAAGGTGGTGTTACGTTCCAAACCTGGTTTTCTTCCTAAGGTTGTTTCTACTAAGAATATTAATCAGGAAATTGTTGTTCCTTCCTTGTGTCCTAATCCTTCTTCTAAGAAGGAGCGGCTGTTACATAATGTGGACGTGGTCCGTGCCTTGAAGTTCTACTTAAGAGCGACTAAGGATTTTCGTCAATCGTCTTCCTTATTTGTCGTTTTTTCAGGGGTCAGAAGGCTACGGCTACCTCTTTCTTTTTGGCTGCAGAGTATCATCCGTTTTGCATATGAGACTGCTGGACAGCAGCCTCCTGAACGAATTACGGCTCATTCCACTAGGGCTGTGGCTTCCTCATGGGCATTCAAAATTGATGCTTCTGTTGAACAGATTTGCAAAGCTGCAACTTGGTCGTCTCTTCACACTTTTTCCAAATATTACAAATTCGATACTTTTGCCTTGTCTGAGGCTGTTTTTGGGAGGAAAGTTCTTCAAGCAGTAGTGCCTTCCGTTTAGGTTCCCTGTCTTGTCCCTCCCGCTTCATCCGTGTACTATAGCTTTGGTATTGTATCCCACAAGTAAGGATAAAATCCTTGGACTCATCGTATCTTGTAAATCCTGATAAATTTGTTTCTTTTACGATACGATGAGTCCACGGTCTTTACTTTGTTAAACTTCAGTAACCTCTGCACCTTGGCTTTTCCTTTCTCTTCCTAACTTCGGTCAAATGACTGGAGTGCGAGGGAACGGAGAAGCTATATATACAGCTCTGCTGTGGTGCTATTTGCCTCCTCCTGCTGACCAGGAGGCGATATCCCACAAATAAGGATGAAATCCGTGGACTCATCGTATTGTAAAAGAAACAAATTTAACAGGTATGAATAAATTTCCCTTTTTTTATATTAACTACCTGCTCACCATAAACCTTGCAGCCCAACTGAGACTCATATAAACTAAGAAGCCTGCTTATTTGGGACTACAGGGCTACATTATAATCCGATGAAAAGGAAATTAAAATAATTGCTCCAAGAATGCAAAAGCAGACTATATATTTTACCCCTTAAAACAACAGTAGATGGTTGCTAGGTGGCACGGCTACAAACGGTAAAAATAAATACACGGCTTGCTCAAAAGGGGAATTTGTTATAGAAAAATAAGTCTTCAGATAGCATTTAGCCCTATATAGTTTGGAGACCGTTCCTGGTAAATAGACAGTGACTATGCAGGAATAAATCTTTGGACTTCAAGCTAATATTGAGGGCAGAATCGCACCTCAAACAAGCTATACTAGCAGTGCAACAAGTTATAAAGTCCATTAAATATCAGACGAATGTACATACAGCCTGCAGTAAGCCTATAAACACAGCATTAATTTGATACTAGCAGCACGTTAGGAGTTTTATTTAGCATCCTCTAACCAGTTAACTCTTACAGTCATACTGATGGATATATAACCAACCTATATTCAATAAGGAGAACATTTTAACTCATATTACACCAAATAGATACTCTTGTCATTTGTGGGTGGAATCACCGTGTAAAGCCTAAAAAAAAAAATCCACAAAGGCAGATAAAAATTTGTATACAAGACCTCTCAGCAACAATTTGAACCACCTAAGGATTCTACATTGGAAGACCTGGCTACTCGCCAGAAGGCAACTTCAGCGCAAATACATCAGGCTGACCAACAACCTCAACACCTTACAAAAGAGGACCTGCAACACCTTTCTTCAAAATAAGACATTAAAAAGGTCATGCAGGAAATGTTCCGCCGCTTCAACAATCTGAGAAAGGACATTAACACTCTGGATACAAGAGTGACACAGGTTGAGGTTGCCCAGGCCTCCGCTGCTACCACTACTTAACAGATTACTATGGAGCCCCAGCACCATAATGATTCAATACAAGTTCTTAAAGACATATTAGAAGACCTTGACAACCGTTGTCGTAGGAACAATCTCAGAATTAGGGGTGTTTCTAAAACTATCCACCCACCAGCAATAGAGGGCTATCTACAAAATCTCTTCCGCATAATCAAAGGGACTCCTACATCACCTGAAATCACAATGGAGCCTGCTCATAGAGCTTTGAGGCCCCCTTAAGCGCCACCCAGGGACATCATCTTTAAGTTCCTGAATTTCAGGGATAAGGAAGAACTCCTTAAGTGTGCAAGGGCTAAACACCCAATACACCATGCAGGAAAAGAAATACAGCTGTTTTCAGATCTCTCACCAGCCACTCTCCGAAAGAGAAGAGACCTTGGACATATAACCACAACTTTTAGGGCCAACAAAATACAATATCGTTGGGGATTTCCAGTATCTCTGATTGCCTCACACAACAGCAAAACTGCAATATACAGACCCGGATCAGACCTTCTACACGGAATTATCCATTGAAATGGACTGTGCATATCCCAAAAACAACACGAACACTGGAAACCCTGCAACACCTGAGTCTACCTAACCTATTTCCAGTGTTACTGAACAAAAGAAAAGCAAGTTTGACACAGAGAAAAATTGAAGAATACTTGCTCAGCTCCCAGAGTGACTCTGTATTCTTTATGGTTTATTCTATATACCTGGTGTGTTTTTGAGTACACCAGCCAGGCACCCTGACTTTGAAGCGACTTAAATAGTTTGAATGTTCAGACAAAAAAAGAAAGATATTTTATGCATTGTAATGTTTATGTTTATCTAATACATATGTTCCTCCCCTTATTCTTATTGCCTTTTTGCCACTCGTACCAGCTTCAGGTACTGCCAAATGTCAACTTCTTTTCAAAGAGGTTCCTATAATACTACTAATGCTACATTTTTTACCTGAACCTAGAAGCATTACATGTTATAAAACCCACTACCTTTCTCAGGCATCAACCTTCCCTATCCCGATTCCCTCCCCCACATGCCATACCTGATTTAATACCCTGGGATGCAAATTAGTAACCTAAGGGAATGTTCTATTTTAATTAAGTTATACTTGCCTAAGGGTTACCACCCCTGTTGACCCTAGTTTGTTATATGGATTTTCCGAACTTGGATAATACTTTGACAGTGTTACCTACAGGAAGATTCTCATAATCTTTGTTTTGTTTGATTGTTGCCTTGATTATAATAATAAAAAAAGGATAATACAAGACTAGCCAATTTTCACCTACAGTATATAACTCAAATAATTCCTGAGTAAATGGAGGAAATACACACATAAATTTCTTTCATATAAGTGGTGAGAGTCCATGTTAGAGTTACGTATGGGATATACATTCCTACCTGGAGGAGGCAAAGTTTCCCAAACCTCAAAAGCCTATAATCCCCTCGCACAACCACTACCACACTCATACCTCAGTTTTTAGATTTTGCCTCTGTTGGAGGTGGTTGAAGCAAGATGATGTGCTTGATTTTTTTAGTGAAAGGCATTTCAGAACATATTGAAGCCCGGTTCCCCTCAGAGTACAGTGCTTGTCAGAGGGAAGTGAAGGGAGTACTGCCTCATGACACCATGTTTTCGCTTTTGGGAAAGCTTTGCATACAAGCTCTCTGTAAATTTTGTCGCAGGGATAAATCCCCTACCTCCCTTTACAGATTGACGTTATACTCCTATTCCATTACTGCTGCCGATATGTTTTAGTACGGGTTTGGCTGTCTGCTATTAGTAGACGAGTGTCTATGGGTAAGTATATTTTGTATTTTTTAAATAGGCGCTCACAGCTATGCGTTGGGCACTTTTAACTATTGTTTAAGAGTTTAACTATGTTTATGTGTATGTATGGCCCAGGGACAGATTCTTACTATAGCCTTGCTTGTTATTTTTTTGCGGAAAAAAACTTCTCATGTGCACGCAAGCGTGCGTTCAAACCGGCGCATATTTTTTTCGTTCCCTTTTTATATAGTAATTGAATTTTCGCACTATAATAAAGCTTTTTTATCATGCGTAACTATTGGCGCATCAGTATCGTGCACGTCATGACACATCAAATATGCGCCTTTTAGCACGTTGTTTTTCTCTATAACTTGTTTACATCCAAAATGTGCACAAACTGACATTAACTGCTTTCGTAGGCTTAATTTGCTTAGCGCTTTAACTTCCTTGCAACGCTATATAAAGAGGGCATATCTTTCCTCAAAAAACTTGCCTTAAGAGGGTAATAATAGTAATTTTTCTTCATAAACGCAAATAGTCCACAGCTGCATTCATTACTTTTGGTAATTCAGAACCTTGCCACCAGGAGGAAGCAAAGACACCCCAGCCATAGGCTTAAATACCTCTCCCACTTTCCCCATCCCCCATCCCCCAGTCATTCTTTGCCTTTCGTCCCAGGAGGTTGGCAGAGAAGTGTCAGAAGTTTTTTCAATAGTCTCTTATGGAGGGTAGTACTCTTCGTCGGAATGGGGCTGGAGTTTTAAGTAGTCTTGTCAGCCTCTCAGTGAGAGCATGGATGAAAGTTAAGAGTCCGGAGATGCAGGGAGAGTCTTCCTGTGAAACCATCCCGACTCAGTTTAACAACTCCACAAGCAATCAGCATTGACGAGTTTCGCTGCCTGCTTTCTTCTCTCAAGTCCATGGCAGAAGCGACGCTACTAACTGTGACACTTGAAGGGCCATGTTCCTGTTCCACTGCGTAGATTCCGGTAAGATTGTTTCATTTTATTTTCATCATGGATGTCTTGTAATTAAAACAGTTTATCAGAGAGGCTACAACCTCAGGGGCAGATATTGAAATACAGGGTGTCAGTGAGGCTTCTTTTTGAATCTTGGAATCAAGGGTTAATATCTCCTGAGCAGGGTTATTGAACAGGGTTTTTTTTAATCATGTTTGTTATATGATTTTGTCTGCTAATGTGTAGTGATACTTGGGCTCATGGCTATTTCAGAACATAACGGCCTATTGCAAGTGACGCGGCCTTTTTGGTCGGGTGCGCTTTTTCATGGACTGCATGATACACCTTGTGTGTGACCGGGCGTGGTAACATTCTGGCTCTCAATTTCCACATTCCTGACCGTGTGGTGACAGAGGAATTCTGGTTCGCTGGTGTCTGGTTCATAGGAGGTGGTGAGTGCCCCAGCCATTGGGGATGTAAGGTGCCGTTTGCATTTTTCTTATTGGTCCATTTTATTTATCAATATCCCAGTTATGGAGGATTCTGATTTTTTGGAGACGGATGTCTCTGATTCTGATTCTACTTCTTGCGAAGAATATGAATTTGCCCGGGTGATACATGTCCATCAGTTATGTTCCGAATGCCGCTTTAGAGTGCTCCGTTCCTCGGGATTGGGGAACCAGGGGTCCACTGAGCCATCCGCCTTTGGGGATTCTGTTTTCTGCGAGGTGGGTCCCCTACAACCAACTCTTACTACGCATGCAGGTTACCCAAACCCGGCTTATCTTTCTCTGGAGGGTGGCTTATTTCCTCCGGAGGTTACGACACGGTTCCGCATGGTCATATCTTTGGCGCTTGTGCATTTACATCTCCCAGGAGTGTGTTTAAGATATTGTCCGTGTTCTGATAACCAGGGCTCGTCAGGCGTGGGATTGCCTGGTCCAGTTTAGCCCTCTGGGGGAGTGACTGTCCATGAGGCTTCAGGGGGTCAACCTTCAGGGCCAGGGTCATCGTTTGCCCTGGCAGAGGTAAGTTATGCCTTTCATATAGACTGGCGTGCCTTTGTGTTCTACTGTCATGTTAATTGCTGCCACATTGGATATTGCTCACATTCTTCACCATGGTTCAGTTACTTCTACCTTCCTATGTACTGCTATCCCTTTAATTTTGAAGGAATATCCTTAACATCTGGTATAAAACCCCATCTCTCATTTAGATAATTGCTTGGTATTGAATCCTTGTGAGACTATTCCTGAGCCGGTACTATTCGTACTATCGATTATAACGTACTATCTTGTGAACTTACTTCTACCCAGGAGCTTCTACTTCAACTCCTTAGCACCTGTCTGCCGATTCAGATTGAGGACTCTAGCTGACACAGTCCGCAGCTCCGGAACTTCTGTTGCAGTGACATCACACGCCGACTTCTTCCTCGCTGCTTCCTCAGCTGCTACGCGCATTCGGACAGAGATCCAAATCTTTGCAACAATCACCAGATACCTTTACTTCGTGTACAGCCTCATCAGGTATGCAGTTACAACAATTCAAATGCTTACCCAACCTTCACTAACTTCTCCTGTAAACACTCTCTTTAAAGTTGTCTGGTTCGCTAAACATCAAGTGCCTAGCTTAAAGTCTTACTTTTTATTACCTTTCAAGCTGTATGATCATTTCATGATACCTGTTTATATTCAAGTACATATTGTGTTAACACTTAAGTGGGTTGTTCTGCTGTATGTTTCAGTGATTGTTTCACAGGTGGCAGCCATAGAACAATACAACCTTATACCAACCAGCAACTAAATTGCTCCATGATTATTGGGGATTTCACATTACTCTTATGAGTAGTTGATGTTAGATTCCACTAATCTTTCCGCTACATCACCAGCTATATATCAAACCATCTCAGCAGCTGTGGTTCATAATCTAGCCTATGTTTATATTACAGACTTTCATCTAGGCGTCACAGAATACCAAGCCCTAAAAGATGGACCCAGCTGAGATGGTGTCACATATGCAAACACTTAGTCAAAGAGTAGATTTACTGAACGATGGGTTAAACACCTTAAAGGCAGAGAACAATGCTCTAAAAGCATACATTAAAGATATAGTAGAAACTAAGACGCATATCTCAGAACCTCAAGTCAGCCCCCCCGATAAATTTTATGGTGATAGGTCACAGTTTAGGGACTTCAAGAACTCTTGCCTACTTCTATTTTCCTTAAAGCCCCACACCTATCCTAATGATAGAATTAAGGTTTTGACTACAATCTCTTATCTTAGAGCTGAGCCCAGAACGTGGGCAAATAGTTTCTTTGAAAGTAACGAAAATATCCTCAACTCCTTAGACTCATTCTTTACTGCCCTAGCCCAGCTGTATGATGAGCCCTACAAGCAGTTAACTGCAGAGAATGCTATGAGATCCTTTAAACAAAAGAAAAGGGTTGTTGAGGAATATATAACTAACTTCAAAAGGTGTGTTATGGAGTTATTATGCAAATACTCTGACTCTGTCTATTTATGGTAATATTGCATTGCTTTATACTTCCTGTTTCCTACCTCTGATCTGGATGTAGTTCTATAATGAACAGCTTGTAGTGTCTTTATTTCTATACATGAAACATGGTGTCAGAAGTAACTAGAATCAGGACTGAGCCTCTTGCTTGGAGCAAAGCAAGAGCACAGCTTTGTGAGTTACAGCCTAAAACGTTTTTTTTTTCTGATATTTGAGAGCTTAGAGACTTAAAGACAATATGACTGCCATGAATTGCATACCTCCCCCAGAGGGAATGAGAATCAGTGGGGATTGCAGCAGCAATTGGGGAACTTTCAGAACTGAATTTGAAGATTATTCCCTGGCTACAGGGTTGAATGAGAAATCTGCAGCAGTGCAGGCAGCAACTCTGAGAAGAGTCATGGGCAGCGAATGCAGGCATGTGTATAAGCACAATCTGACCCTCACAGCAGAGCAGCAAGATAATGTTACAGCCATTTTAGATGCACTGGAAGCTTATTTTAAACCTGCTAAAAATGTAATATATGAAAGGTATGTGTTTGGATGCTGCAAACAAGAAGAGGGAGAATCTCTTGATAACTTTGTTACACGCTTGAGAGAAAAGGCAGCAACTTGTGAATATGGTACTCTTAAGGGATGAGTTAATAAGGGACAAAATTGTTCTCGGTGTAGCTAGTTAGAGCACACGCAGGCATCTACTAAGAGAACATGACTTAACTTTAAACACAGCCATTTGAAACGTGCCGTACAGCAGAGCTCACTGACAGACGTCTGAAAGTTATGGAACAGGACAGACAGCAGACCGACAGCATACACATTGCAATGCAGCAACAACACATAAGCAAACCGCAGCAACAACGCCACCAGTTTAGCACAAATGCTGCAAACCCCACAAATATTGTGGGACTGTGCATCAAAGAATTAAAGAGCAATGTCCAGCTTATGGGAAGTCTTGTAGGTCTTGTGGAAGAACAAATCACTTTGCTAACGTTTGTCAAGTAAAAGACAGCCATCACTAGTAAAGTTACACACCATTGAGAACACATCTGCATATGAGGAAGAGCCACACACCGCTGAAGTGATATACAGTAGTGAATTGATCGACACTGTGCAAGCCAGAGGAAAGAAATGGTTTGTCACTTTAAATTTAATAATAAGCCCCAATCCTGCTAGCTCAATTCAGGAGCAACATGTGATGTGTTTGAGAGACAAAATGATGTTAGCACCAGAAGTATGTCTACAGCAAAGACTAAAGTTATACTCAGGTGAGATTATGAAATCTCTAGGACTCTTCAGGACAGAATGAGTCATACATGGAAGGACACAAGCTAGAGTTTGAAATTGTGGAAGCCTGCCAAAAGCCACTGTTATCCGGCTCAACCTGTGAGCGTCTTGGGCTGATGCATTTCTCTATCCCTGCAGAGCTCAACGTGATGGACAATCAATTCAAAGGGCCCTTGACAAAAAAATTGCTATTAAAGGAATTTAGTGATGTTTTAACTGGGCCAGTAGAATCTGTACCAGGGGAAGTTAATTTTGACCTTGACATGAGTGTCCCTCCAGTACAATGCACACCGCGCAATGTGCCAGTGGCCATAAAATAGGCAGTTAAGGCGCAGCTTGACCAGTATGAGGCTGATGGACATTTAGTAACAGTGACTGAACCAACTTATTGGATAAGAACCATGGTGATTGTGAAGAAGCCTGATAAGCTAAGAATATGCATAGATCCCAAATTCTTGAATCAGGCACTGAGGCGATCTCACTACATCATGCCGACTCTCAAAGATGTTTTGTACAATCTGCCTAAGGCACGTCTGTTCACGCTTGTTGATGCCCGTGATGCACTTTTACAATGTAAGTTGGATAATGTAAGTAGCTACATGACAACCTTCTGGACTCCCTGGGGCAAAAAAAGATGTCTCAAGTTGCCTTTTGGAGTATCAGTTGCACCAGAGGTGTATCAATGTAAAAAACATGAACTATTGGCTGGACTCAGTGGCATCTAACCAATAGCTGATGACATCCTTGTGGTTGGCTGTGGGGACACAGATAGGGAAGCAGAGCAAGATCATGATGGCAAACTATTGGAACTAATGAATAGTTGTAGGCAGGTGAAACTAAGACTTGGCATGAAAAAACTGCAATTCAAGGTAAAAGAGGTCCGCTTCCATGGACACATACTATCCTTTGAGGGTTTAAAGGCTGACACAGAAAAAATCAGAGCTATACTGGATACGCCACAGCTGGCGAATGTGAAATCCCTGCAGCGCTTCATAGGATTTGTTACCTACCTATCAAAATTCCTACCACACCTCTCAGAGGTTTGCGAGCCATTGAGAAGGCTTCTGGACAAGGATGCAGTTTGGCATTGGCTTCCTAAGCATGATAATGCAGTGCAGGACATCAAACGTTTGGTCACAGATACACCTGTCCTGAAGTACTATGATGTTACAAAACCTGTAACTATTCAAAGTGATGCAAGCAAAAGTGGACTAGGATGTTGCCTATTGCAAGCTGACCAGCCTATCACTTTTGCTTCAAGGGCATTGACCCTTACTGAGCAAAACTATGCACAAATTGAAAAGGAATGTCTGAGTATTGTGTTTGCCTGCCAGCGCTTTCATCACTACCTCTATGGTCATGACGAGATCATGGCAGAAACTGACCATAAGCCTCTGATATCTATTTTCAAGAAACCACTTTTGTGTGCACCAAAACGTCTACGGAGCATGTTGCTCATGTTACAAAATTATTGCCTAAATGTTGTCTATAAACCTGGACCTGAAATGTACATTAGTGACACTCTTAGCAGAGCTACAGCAGCAAGTGGTACACCTGAGAGTGCACAACACACAGTTTGCAATGTTCAACAGGACCTCTGAAGCAGGTTAATCATTCAGACTATTTAAACGTTACAGACCAACAATTGCTTCAGATAAGACAGCACACAGAAATTGACCAGAGTTTTCAAGCACTTAAGCATGTTGTTCTGAATGATTGGCCAGATTCAAAGGCAGAGGTGCCATTAATTGTAAGAGAATATTGGACTTTCCGAGACGAAATTGACATTCAGGATGGTGTACTGTACAAGGGGTCAAGGGTCACCTTTCCAGATCGGAAATGCTGACGCGTATTCATGCCAGTCACATTGGTGGTGAAGCATGCTATAGACAGGCACGAGATACCCTATATTGGCCTAACATGCAAAATTAGATTAGAGACTTTGTTAGCCGTTGTTCAGCATGCAATAAATATGTGCAGGCACAACAGAAAGAACCTTTGATGTCACATGTGCTGCCCACATGGCCTTGGCAAATTGTAAGCATGGATTTACTGAATTATGCTGGGCAAGATTTTCTACTAATCGTTGATCACTATTCTGACTTTTGGGAGATTGAGCTCCTTCCTGACCTGTCTGCTGAAACTAAAATCAAGCGTTGTAAAGCACAGTTTGGACAGCCAGACAGGGTAATCTCAGATAATGGACCTCAGTTTACATGTGAGCAATTCAGACGGTTGTCTACAGATTGGGGGTTTGAGCATCTTACCTCTTTCCCGCAGCACCCTCAAGCTAATGGCAAAGGGGAATCAGCTCTTAAAGATAGTGAAGAATCTTTGCAAAAATGCCAAGTATGAAGGTAATGACCCATGGAAAGCCATTCTACATTGGAGGAACACCCCAAATGAAGGCATGGACAGCAGTCCTACACAGCGCTTTATGTCAAGGAGGCTGAAGACTTCATTGCCAGCTGCAAATAAATTACTTGAACCTTGTGTGGTAACAGGGGTACTTGAGAAGCTGCGATGGAGGAAACAGATCTCCAAACTGACATACTGTCAGGAATGTAGTCATTTGCTTATCTACAGATACTGTACCTTTAATTCCGGATTCATCCTTCACCTCTTTCCCTATAAAAGAACAGATTGTTCTATTACTCATTGCTTGTTATTGAACGTTTACCACCCTCTGGTAGCTAAACGTTATTGCCACTTCGGAACCTATCCTCCTGCTTAGCAGCAACTTCCTCCTTAGCAGCTGCAGTTTGCTGAATCTCCCGGCCGGATCTTCACTGGATCACTCCGCGGTGACGTCACACGCCAACCACGGATCTTTACGGAGCTGCTGCTCTCTCCTAAACCGCTCTGGTTATCAACTAGCTCTTTGGCTAATATCTCCTACCGGATTCAACTCTTCACCAACAAGGGGTGTCCCCCCCATCCAGGTACTTTTCATATAATACTTGCTCCACAGTCCGGTCTCTTACATTTGATATGTGATAGCTGTAGTATCTGGGTCATAGTAACTTTTCCTCTCTACTGAAAATATATGGCGTTTTTGGGACATAATAATCTGCTATTCCATACTAATTTTGTGTGGTGATGTTATCAATACCACGCTGATGTGTTTAAATATCAATTTAAGATTAAATACTCAGTGCTATCCCACTTGTCTGTTACATTAATTAAATACCATAATATATATCTGAGAAAAGGTTACTGTGTGAGATACACTGCTACAATTATTTGGTGTTTAATAACACATGTGGTAGCTATAGTGACATCTCACTAACTGACCTAAAACTAATTTAGCTACCTGAATTAACTGTTGCTTAACACTATCCTGTTGGATATTTATGTTAAGTAATAATAACTCACTTGCTACAAACCAACCATATGTTGTAAATACATAGTTAAATCTCAGCACCTGAGGTTCCACACTCTCACACTATGATTTCTTGTTTAAATATTTAGTGAACCTAACAGTTCCTGACAGACCTGACACATACAATGTGTCTGCCAAAGACTTACCTGAACTAAGCATTGGAGAGCCAATCCGTATGAAGCTGCTCCCTGGTGACAGGACTGGTCGCTGGAGACTGGGTACCTGTGTTCAGAGGGTTGCATCTTGCTCATATCTTGTGGATGTGGAAGGTAGTCTCTACTGCTGCAGTGGACCTGCGAGTCTCAGAACATCTCACTACACAAGGCTATAAGCATCCGGCACTTGAGCATTCTGAGGCTCTCAATGCACCTGTCCTACTGGACCACATAAGCAAGGCAGAGACAATACTGCTGTCAGAAGGATACAATGAGGATGCCATAATGCAGCCTCTTATACCAGCAAGTTCTTCCGTGCCAAACACACCAGCAGGGAAAGAGGGCAGCTCTTTAACACCTTCTGGAGCTGAACAGCTTCATCCAGGCAAAATCCCTGTGGCCTTGCGTAGCGGTCGAGTTTCAAGACCACCAGATAGACTCAATCTGTAGTGTATCTACCAGTAATGTAGTATGTTATGTTTAAGACTGTTCAGGATCTGTTTTAGGTAAATTGTTAGCAAATTTTGGATTGAATGTAAAAGGGGGAGATGTTACGGAGTTATTATGCAAATACTATGACTCTGTTTGTTTATAGTAATATTGCATTGCTTTATACTTCCTGTTTTCCTGCTCCTACCTCTGACCTGGATATAGTTCTATAGTTGAATATGATTCCTCACACTAACAGCTTGTAGTGTCTTAATTTCTATACATGAAAAAAGGTGGGCTAAATACACTCAATGGAACAACCTATCCCTAAGGAATCAGTTCTGCCTGGGCCTATCAGAGGCAATTAAAGATGAGCTGTCTCATACAGATTTACCTCCCACCTTAGAAGAGCTCATGACCCTAAGCATAAATATTGATAGACGCCTTAGAGAAAGACAGCATGAGAAATCGTACCATGATACCTCAATTAAAAAATATCAAAACACTAGAACCACTGTCACAACATCTAAAGCATCAAGTGAACCAATGGACATTGGCTTCCTAAAAGGGCCACTCAGCAACCAAGAGAAATTAAGAAGACGCAATAATAATCTCTGTATGTATTGTGCCTCAGATGAGCATGCAGTAAAAGTGTGTCCAATTCTACAATGACAGAACAAGGGTAAGGCTCTTTTACCTTACCTTTGCCTCAACACTCATACTCCAACGATTTATTGTAAATTACAGCTTCTTTTACAGTGGGATCTTCTTCGGGTCAACGTAACCGGGATAATTGACTCTGGTGCTACTGCCTGCTATATTGATGTTTACTTCACTAATGCAAATAAAATTTCCCTAGTTAAAAAACGCTCTCCCGTTATTTTAAGGGGCATAGATGGGAATAACATTTCCTCTGGGCCAGTTGTTTATGAAACCATACCACTACTAGTTTCTACTAAGGGCCATCACAGGGAGTACATCAGTTTTGATGTCATCTCCTCACCTGTTTTCTCTCTGATTTTAGATTTCAAATGGTTGACTACTCATGACCCTCACATATCTTGGTCATCTTTGTCTCTCCAATTTAACTCTAACTACTGTACTACAACCTGTTTCCCATCACTGTTATTACAATCTATCCAGATATCTACTGATATCTCTGTACCTTCAGAATATAATGATTTCTCTGATGTCTTTAGTAAAAAAGAATCAGAGAATTTGCCACCCCACAGGAAATATGACTGCCCGATTGAACTCTTACCAGGTGCAGAGATTCCCTGTGGGCATGTCTTTCCCTTATCTAAGCCAGAGATTGTACATTTGAAATCTTATTTGGATGAGAATTTGAGAAAAGGCTTCATACGGCCATCCACCTTGCCAGCGGGAGCGGGCATGTTCTTTGTTAAGAACAAAGATTGGTCATTGAGACCGATAGTCGATTATAGACAGCTTGATAAAATTACTATTAAGCTAATTGAAAGATTGGAAGGTGCAAAGTTTTTTTTACCAAACTTGACTTAAGAGGGGCTTATAATCTAATCCATATAAGATCTGGAGATGAATGGCTGACGGCGTTTCGTACCCGCTATGGGTTATATGAATACACCGTCATGCCATTCAGGCTGTGCAACGCCCCGGCCACCTTCCAGCACTTAATTAACAATGGCCTAGATTTAGAGTTTGGCGGTAGCCGTGAAAACCAGCGTTAGAGGCTCCTAACGCTGGTTTTAGGCTACCTCCGGTATTTGGAGTCACTCAAAAAAGGGTCTAACGCTCACTTTTCAGCCGCGACTTTTCCATACCGCAGATCCCTTTACGTAAATTGCGTATCCTATCTTTTCAATGGGATTTTTCTAACTCCGGTATTTAGAGTCGTGGCTGAAGTGAGCGTTAGACATCTAACGACAAAACTCCAGCCGCAGGAAAAAAGTCAGTAGTTAAGAGCTTTCTGGGCTAACGCCGGTTCCTAAAGCTCTTAACTACTGTGCTCTAAAGTACACTAACAACCATAAACTACCTATGTACCCCTAAACCGAGGTCCCCCCACATCGCCGCAACTCGATTAAATTTATTTAACCCCTAATCTGCCGACCGCCACCTACGTTATCCTTATGTACCCCTAATCTGCTGCCCCTAACACCGCCGACCCCTATATTATATTTATTAACCCCTAACCTGCCCCCCACAACGTCGCAGCCAGCTACCTACACTTATTAACCCCTAATCTGCCGTCTGCACGCCGCCGCCAGCTACATTATCCCTATGTACCCCTAATCTGCTGCCCTAACATCGCCGACCCCTATATTATATTTATTAACCCCTAACCTGCCCCCCACAATGTCGCCGCCACCTACCTACAATAATTAACCCCTAATCTGCCGACCGCAAAGAGCCGCCACCTACATTATAGCTATGTACCCCTAATCTGCTGCCCCTAACACCGCCGACCCCTATATTATATTTATTAACCCCTAACCTGCCCTCCCTAACATCGCCGACACCTAACTTCAATTATTAGCCCCTAATCTGCCGACCGAATCTCGCCACTATTCTAATAAATGTATTAACCCCTAAAGCTAAGTCTAACCCTAACACTAACACCCCCCTAAATTAAATATAATTTTAATCTAACGAAATTAATTAACTCTTATTAAAAAAATGATTCCTATTTAAAGCTAAATACTTACCTGTAAAATAAATCCTAATATAGCTACAACATAAATTATAATTATATTATAGCTATTTTAGGATTAATATTTATTTTACAGGTAACTTTGTATTTATTTTAACCAGGTACAATAGCTATTAAATAGTTAAGAACTATTTAATAGCTAAAATAGTTAAAATAATTACAAATTTACCTGTAAAATAAATCCTAACCTAAGTTACAATTAAACCTAACACTACACTATCAATAAATTAATTAAATAAAATACCTACAATTACCTACAATTAAACCTAACACTACACTATCAATAAATAAATTAAATACAATACCTACAAATAACTACAATGAAATAAACTAACTAAAGTACAAAAAATAAAAAAAGAACTAAGTTACAAAAAATAAAAAAATATTTACAAACATAAGAAAAATATTACAACAATTTTAAACTAATTACACCTACTCTAAGCCCCCTAATAAAATAACATAGCCCCCCAAAATAAAAAAATGCCCTACCCTATTCTAAATTACTAAAGTTCAAAGCTCTTTTACCTTACCAGCCCTGAACAGGGCCCTTTGCGGGGCATGCCCCAAGAAGTTCAGCTCTTTTGCCTGTAAAAAAAAACATACAATACCCCCCCCCCAACATTACAACCCACCACCCACATACCCCTAATCTAACCCAAACCCCCCTTAAATAAACCTAACACTAAGCCCCTGAAGATCATCCTACCTTATCTTCACCATACCAGGTATCACCGATCCGTCCTGGCTCCGATATCTTCATCCAACCCAAGCAGGGGCTAGACATCCACTGAAGAAGTCCAGAAGAGGCTCCAAAGTCTTCATCCTATCCGGGAAGAAGAGTAGATCCGGACCGGCAACCATCATCTTCCAAGCGGCATCTTCTATCTTCATCCGACGACGTCCAACTGAAGAATGACCGTTCCTTTAAGGGACGTCATCCAAGATGGCGTCCCTCGAATTCCGATTGGCTGATAGGATTCTATCAGCCAATCGGAATTAAGGTAGGAATATTCTGATTGGCTGATGGAATCAGCCAATCAGAATCAAGATCAATCCGATTGGCTGATCCAATCAGCCAATCAGATTGAGCTTGCATTCTATTGGCTGATCGGAACAGCCAATAGAATGCAAGCTCAATCTGATTGGCTGATTGGATCAGCCAATCGGATTGAACTTGATTCTGATTGGCTGATTCCATCAGCCAATCAGAATATTCCTACCTTAATTCCGATTGGCTGATAGAATCCTATCAGCCAATCGGAATTCGAGGGATGCCATCTTGGATGACGTCATTTAAAGGAACCGTCATTCGTCGTTCAGTCGTCGGCCAGGATGGATGTTCCGCGTCGGAGGTCTTCAGGATCCTGCCGCTCCGCTCCGGATGGATGACGATAGAAGATCCCGCTTGGATGAAGACTTCAATCGGATGGAAGACCTCTTCTGTCCCGCTTGGATGAAGACTTCAGCCGGATCATGGACCTCTTCAGCCCCCCGCTTGGATCAGGACATCGGAGGAGCTCTTCTGGATCGATCGGTGAACCTGGTATGGTGAAGATAAGGTAGGAAGATCTTCAGGGGCTTAGTGTTAGGTTTATTTAAGGGGGGTTTGGGTTATATTAGGGGTATGTGGGTAGTGGGTTGTAATGTTGGGGGGGGTATTGTATGTTTTTTTTTACAGGCAAAAGAGCTGAACTTCTTGGGGCATGCCCCGCAAAGGGCCCTGTTCAGGGCTGGTAAGGTAAAAGAGCTTTGAACTTTAGTAATTTAGAATAGGGTAGGGCATTTTTTTATTTTGGGGGACTTTGTTATTTTATTAGGGGGCTTAGAGTAGGTGTAATTAGTTTAAAATTGTTGTAATATTTTTCTTATGTTTGTAAATATTTTTTTATTTTTTGTAACTTAGTTCTTTTTTATTTTTTGTACTTTAGATAGTTTATTTCATTGTAGTTATTTGTAGGTATTGTATTTAATTTATTTATTGATAGTGTAGTGTTAGGTTTATTTGTAGATAATTATAGGTATTTTATTTAATTTATTTATTGATCGTGTAGTGTTAGGTTTAATTGTAACTTAGGTTAGGATTTATTTTACAGGTAAATTTGTAATTATTTTAACTATTTTAGCTATTAAATAGTTCTTAACTATTTAATAGCTATTGTACCTGGTTAAAATAAATACAAAGTTACCTGTAAAATAAATATTAATCCTAAAATAGCTATAATATAATTATAATTTATATTGTAGCTATATTAGGATTTATTTTACAGGTAAGTATTTAGCTTTAAATAGGAATAAATTATTTAATAAGAGTTAATTAATTTCGTTAGATTTAAATTATATTTAACTTAGGGGGGTGTTAGTGTTAGGGTTAGACTTAGCTTTAAGGGTTAATACATTTATTAGAATAGCGGTGAGCTCCAGTCGGCAGATTAGGGGTTAATGTTTGAAGTTATGTGTCGGCGATGTTAGGGAGGGCAGATTAGGGGTTAATACTATTTATTATAGGGTTAGTGAGGCGGATTAGGAGTTAATAACTTTATTATAGTAGCGGTGCGGTCCGCTCGGCAGATTAGGGGTTAATAAGTGTAGGCAGGTGGAGGCGACGTTGTGGGGGGCAGATTAGGGGTTAATAAATATAATATAGGGGTCAGCGGTGTTAGGGGCAGCAGATTAGGGGTACATAAGGATAATGTAAGTAGCGGCGGTTTACGGAGCGGCAGATTAGGGGTTAAAAATAATATGCAGGTGTCAGCGATAGCGGGGGCGGCAGATTAGGGGTTAATAAGTGTAAGGCTAGGGGTGTTTAGACTCGGGGAACATGTTAGAGTGTTAGGTGCAGACGTAGGAAGTGTTTCCGCATAGCAAACAATGGGGCTGCGTTAGGAGCTGAACGCAGCTTTTTTGCAGGTGTTAGGTTTTTTTTCAGCTCAAACAGCCCCATTGTTTTCTATGGGGGAAATCGTGCACGAGCACGTTTTTGAGGCTGGCCGCTTCCGTAAGCAACTCTGGTATCGAGAGTTGAAGCTGCGTTAAATATGCTCTATGCTCCTTTTTTGGAGCCTAACGCAGCCTTTATGTGGACTCTCAATACCAGAGTTATTTTTATGGTGCGGCCAGAAAAAAGCCGGCGTTAGCTACGCGGTTCCTTACTGACAAAACTCTAAATCTAGCCGTATATATTTAAGGATATCTTAGATATATTTCTAGTTATCTACCTAGCTGATATCCTAATATATTCTAAAACCCTCTATGAACATAGAAAACATGTCATGCAAGTACTCTCCAGGTTGAGAAGTAACCTTTTATATGCCAAGGCAGAGAAATGTATCCAACTCGGAATCCATAACATGTCTGGGCTATCAAATTTCAGCTACTGGCATACGTATGGAAGATACGAAAATTCAGACCATTACTGAATGGCCAACCCCTATAAATAAAAAGGATGTGCAACGTTTTATGGGGTTTGCCAACTTCTATCATAAATTCATTAAAAATTTAGCTTGTCTCGCTAAGCCATTAACTAATCTAACAAAAGCAGATGTCAAATTCAAATGGACAAGTGAATCGCAAAAGGCTTTTGAAATCTTAAAGCAGAAATTCACATCTGCTCCCATTCTCCGGTTTCCTAACACTGAACTCCAATTCATATTAGAAGTTGACGCTTCAGACCTTGCTATAGGTGCTGTTTTATCACAACGGGATGGTATAAAACAGCTACTTCACCCCGTTGCCTACTATTCAAGATGTTTAACTCCCCCCGAATTGCATTACCCAATTGGGGATAAAGAATTACTGGCCATAAAGTTCTCTTTTGAACATTGGCGACGCCTTCTAGAAGATGCCAGTCTCCCGATCTTCATTTATACGGATCACAGGAATCTTCAATATCTAAAATCCACCAAAACCCTCACTGTGAGGCAAGTAAGATGGAACTTATATTTTTCCAGGTTCAACTACCTCATCACTTATAGACCTGCAGCAAAAAATGGGAAGGCAGATGCCTTATCCCTAGTATGCCTCACAATGTACTCTCCAAACAGTCTGTTATTCCAGAAGAGAATTTCCTCTTGTTTGCTATTGACAGTACCGCTTACCTTAGGCTACAGCAGGAAAAGGATCGTATGAAACTACTAAAACAGCTACCATGACAACAAAATATATATACCCCATTCAACCAGAAAACTATTGCTACATTCTGTACACAAATCACCTCTCGCAGGTCATTCTGGAATAAATAAGACTCAAGAGTTGGTGAAAAGATCTTACTGGTGACCAAAAATGACTACAGACATTTTTGAACATGTTACCTCTTACAGGACTTGCACTACATCCAAAAGGACAAAACAACCTCCTTACGGGTTACTGTTGCCTTTAACCACCCCTAATAGGCCTTGGAAGGATATTGCTTTAGACTATATTGTTGATTTACCTAGATCATCTAGCAACACTACTATCTTAGTAGTGGTAGATCTTTTTAGCAAAATGGTACACTTTATTCCGTTCAACAAATTACCAAGTGCCTCCGAGATGGTCCAACTCCTGTTCACATATGTCTTCAAACATCATGTCTTACCGAAAACCATACTAACCGACCGAGGATCTCAGTTTACCAGTAAATTATGGCCTGAATTTTGTAAATCATTTGCCATTGATAAAAGACTTACATCTGCGTATCACCCTCAGTCCAATGATCAGACTGATAGGTGTAACCAATGGCTAGAGCAGTTCCTCCGTGCCTATTGCTTTTCCCAACAACATCTCTGGTCAGAACACCTACCATATGCAGAATTCTGTTTCAACAATACTGTACATTCTACCACCAAACAGACTCCGTTTTTTATTAACTACGGCTTTCATCCCGGCTTTCAGCTTTTGCCTGACAATGAATGTTCCTCCCCTCATGTTGCAGATTTATCTAATTCCATTTCTTCCAACTTCTCAACCATACGTGCAACAATTGACCAAGCAAAAAGAATGCAAAAATGTTACTATGATAAAAGAACACCACCCCCTCAGTACTCCATCGGAGACCTTGTATGGCTTTCAACAAAGAACTTACGTTTATCTACTCCTTCAAGGAAACTCTCACCTCTCTACATTGGACCTTATCCTATCATCCAACTTATCAACATCAATGCAGCCCAACTTCGTCTGCCAGACACCCTCAAGATACATCCAACATACCATGTCTCCCTCTTGAAACCCTACCGCGCTTTCTGCAAGTTAAACCTCAAGTCTCAATTGATCCCAACACTGAATATGAGGTTCATTCTATATTAGATTCTAGACTTTGTCATGGTATCCTGCAGTATCTCATACGTTGGAAGGGATACTCTCAGGAAGATAACTTGGGAACCAGCCACCAACATTTCTGCACCAAGACTTGTATCCCAATTTCACTCATCCCTGAGCCGCAGAGCTGCTCCTTGAGGGAGGTGTCCTGTCATGTTCATTGCTGCCACATTGGATATTGCTCATATTCTTCACCATGGTTCAGTTACTTCTACCTTCCTATGTACTGCTATCCCTTTAATTTTGCAGGAATCTCCTTAACATCCGGTATAAAACCCCATCTCTCATTTACATAATTGCTTGGTATTGAATCCTTGTGAGACTATTCCTGAGCCGGTACTATTCGTACTATAGATTATAACATACTATCTTGTGCACTTCTACACAGGAGCTTCAACTCCTTAACACCTGTCTGCCGATTCAGCTTGAGGACTCGAGCTGACACAGTCCGCAGCTCTGGAACTTCTGTTGCGGTGACTTCACACGCCGACTTCTTCCTCGCTGCTTCCTCAGCCCTCAGCTGCTACGCGCACTCGGACAAAGATCCAAATCTTTGCAACAATCACCAGCCTCATCAGGTATGCAGTTACAACAATGTAAATGCTTACCCAACCTTCGCTAACGTCTCCTGTAAACACTCTCTTTAAAGTTGTCTGGTTCGCTAAACATCCAGTGCCTAGCTTAAAGTCTTACTTTTTATTACCTTTTAAGCTGTATGATCATTTCATGATACATGTTTATATTCAAGTACATATTGTGTTAACATTTAACTGGTTATTTAAGTGGGTTGTTCTGCTGTATGTTTCAGTGATTGTTTCACAGGTGGCAGCCATAGAACAATACAACCTTATACCAACCAGCAACTAAATTGCTCCATGTTTATTGGGGATTTCCCATTACTCTTATGAGTAGTTGATGTTAGATTCCACTAATCTCTCCGCTACATCACCAGCTATATATCAAACCATCTCAGCAGCTGTGGTTCATAATCTAGCCTATGTTTATATTACAGACTTTCATCTAGGCATCACAGAATACCAAGCCCTAAAAGATGGACCCAGCTGAGATGGTGTCACATATGCAAACACTTAGTCAAAGAGTAGATTTACTGTTTTTCACGAGGTAGGGGCAGGACAGGGAGGAGGGGAAGAGGCATGCTAACCAGAACACAAATAGTTCAGGAGGTACCGCAGTCCCTAGAACAGAGAGAAAGATATACTCTCAGAAGAGGCAGACAGAACAGATACAAAATTTAAAAATAATTAATCTGTCAATCACAGTTCTGACCGAATCAGAATTGGATGTTTTGAAACTTGGGTTAAACTATGTTCCCTCAATTGATTTTGATGTCTTTGAAACATTACTTGATGTCAACAAGCTCATTCGCAACCTGACACTTAAAAAGTTTTTTACCACAGAGAATATTCAGCAAGATGACACACAAGCACATGATTTAGTGGAGAGAACGGTAATAAATGATTATTTCCAGGTCAATGATGCAGTTGATTTCTTATCATTATACCAACTAGAACGAGATAGTAACCAACCTGCAAGTGTCAAGAGTTCACATACAGGCTTTAGGCCTAAATCCGTATTCTACCCCACACACAGTCGTGGCAAAATACTTGAACAATTTCACAGAAGGGTAGAGGAGGATTTGATAAGGCTAAAGGAACAGAGTAAAAATTCTAGGGACAATCTTACTGTTAAACAAAAAAATGGTCTCAGACAGTTGAAAGCAAGAGAAAACATAGTAATCAAAAACTCGGACAAAGGTGGTTCGATAGTAGTAATGGATAGATCAGCTTACATCAAAGAAGCACTGAGGCAGTTGGAGAATCAGGAAGTCTATACTATTTTACCAAGTAATCCTGTGTTTGCTTTTCAGAAGGAATTGAGGGACCTTCTAGACGATGGGCTGGAGCTGGGAGTTATAGATTCTGTCACCTTTGAGTATTTAATGGTGGAGGAACCGGTTACTCCGATCTTCCACCATTTACCGAAGGTGCACAAGTCTATTGAGGATGTCAAGGGACGTCCGATAGTGTCTGGCATAGGCTCTTTGTTTGAGAACATTGTCTGGAAGCTACCCTCTTTCCTTCAAGACACTAAACACTTGCTCAATTTAGTGGACGGACTAACTTGGGAGGAAAGCTTTGGATGGCTCACCGTAGACGTGGTGGGCCTTTATTCGGCCATACCCCATAGGGAAGGGCTGGAGGCAGTCAGGTTTATGTTAGATGGTTTCAGTGACTATGATTCTAACTTAAAAGCCTACATATTGCAGGTGCTCCTCTTCTTGCTGACACACAATTATTTTGAATTCAATGGAGCGTTTTATCTGCAGAGGCGTGGGACAGCCATGGGGGCAAAGTTTGCCCCGGCATTCGCCAACATTTACATGGGTTGGTGGGAGCTGTCCCACGTCTATGCAGATACCAACCCATATAGACATTCAGTGGTAGCTTATAAGCGCTACATTGATGACCTGTTGGTGGTCTGGTCAGGTTCTGAAGAGGAGGGTCAGCAATTTGTTGAGTATCTCAATAATAATAGGGCAGGTCTTGAGTTCACATATAATTTCAGCAAGAACAAAGTGCCCTATTTGGATGTAGAGCTCGAGGGAGATGGAGACAGCAAACTGGTTAATTCGGCATTGTATGTTAAGCCCATTTCTGCGAATGCCCTGCTCCACACCAAGAGCTGCCACCCACACCATATGAATTATGGCGTGGCTAAAGGTCAGTTCATTTGGATTAAGCGCAATTGCTCTAGAGAGGAAGATTTTCGGGCGGAGAGCAGAGCTTTGTGTTAAAGACTAAAGGCAAGGGGCTATCCGGAAGGGCCTATAAAAAAAGCCTTTTTGGAGGTTGAGAGCATCCCCAGAGCAGATTTACTTACTGCTAAGACATCAACTAAATCTAGAGGGAACAGTGAAATAACCTTTGTCACCACTTATTCTAATCAGTACAGGGAAGTTTGTGAGATCATAAGGAGGAACCTGCCAATCTTGAAGGCTGATGATGCCCTTAAGAATGTGGTTGAGAAGGGTTGCTTATTTGTCTCTAAAAGAAATGTGACCATTGGAAATCTTGTCTCACCTAGTGCCCTTAGAAAACCACCTAGGCAGAGTAGTTGGCTGAGCTGTAAAGGACACTATAAGTGTGGCCTACATAGCTGTATTGCTTGTAGTTACACTACAAGTAGTAAAGTGTTCCAGTCTAATTATACACAAAGAGTCTTTGATTGTAACTACTGCACAAATTGTCGATCAGAATTTGCAGTTTATGTTATAACATGTACCTCCTGTGAGAAGCAATATGTAGGGTGTACTACACGTGAGGCTAGAGAGCGCATACGTGAACACCTTAATGATATTGAGAGAGGGAGGACAGCGACAAGTGCATCTAAGCATTTCATACATGAGCATGACGGAAGCGTCAAGACATTCACTTGGATGATTATAGATTTAATCAAGAACAAACCAAGGGGAGGGAGTAGGACTATGGAGTTGTATAAAAAGGAAGCCTTTTGGATTTTTAAATTGTATACACGCAGTCCGAATGGTATGAATATAGAGGGAGATTTGATTAATTACTGGTATTAGATATCTCCCCTAATACTACCTTAATACTTCATACTCCCAGATTGTTCTCAGTATTAAATTCTATAATCTCCAATATTGTTTTATTGAGCAAAAGTATTGAGTTTACACTTAGTTGGGATAACAATCTTTGGACTGCACTTTTTTGGTGACCATTTAATTATTCATTTGAGTTATTCATTAAGGCTGTATTAATTCTCTAGTATGTATAACATCTTTCATAATACAGCATGGATAACAACAACCTAAGTCTATAGTGATCAAGTGAAATAAGTAGAGACCCAGCAACATTATGCTAGATGGCATGATTGGATAGTGTGCCTTTTTTTTTTATAAGTTATTAAATATACCACTCAAGCTGAGTCCGCAAGTGCTTAAAGCCAAAACTATATGATCTCTATAAACACATCTTTAGTTAGTTAATTCGTTTTGGATAGTAAATTATGAATGGACACACTAAGTTCAGACTAAGGAACCTAACAATATAAATAAAACTTCACTCATTACACTGCTTATCTCACACATCCGATATACAGGGTAGCAGATTTATTAATTGCAATCTAAGCAAAGACAGCCAATGAAATTAAGGAGGGTGGTATAAAGCCACCCCATTTATTGTGACTAAAGTGTCTATGATTAAGGCCAGTCAAGGCCGAAACATGTCAGACTAGTCTACCCTTGTCTGCGCTATGTTTTTAAGCTTGTTGCCCAATTTTAAATGAAGAAATAAAGCTCCAGTTTGTTTTACCTACCCGGTTTCTTTTTGGTTGATTTGATATATCAAACCATCTAAGGAGCTGTGGTTCATAATCTAGCCTATGTTTATATTACAGACTTTCATCTAGGCGTCGCATCTACTGAGGCACGTTTTGGTGTTGCTGGAGGATCCCACTCTTAATGGGCTGGTGGACCCTCAGTCTTCCGATGCGGATGGCATGCACGATTAGACATAAGGGGATGAAGTAATCTTATAGTCTTGTTTTCTTGAGTATCTTTCAGTTCTGAGCTTGGAAGACTAAGATTCCTGTTGGGTTGGTCCTGCGGGACTCTCTGTTCTTCCTGGGCGATAACCTAAGGGTTGCCTTATCTTTTATTTTTAATCCGGTAGGATAGATTTTATTTGGTTTAAAGCTCATGTTTGTTATAACATTCCTTTGGGAATTTTCTTCTCTGGAATTGATACTCGTGATTTTGTAGTCGCACTGGTTACTTCTACACAAGGACGTGTTTTAGTCTTCTGTTGTCTGTTGTTGAACTCTCCCTCTTAAGAGGGTGACTGATGTGACCTTGTCAGTAATGGGCCCTTGGTTTCAGGCTGGTCCTGATTGGGTACCAATCTTTCTGTTTTTGAGGCCTATTTCAGACACGTGGCACCTGTTATGCCTAGCTGGTCCGGTTAGGGCGCCGAGTGGTTCCCACTACTATTTGTTTTTCTTTTACAAGTTTTCAGCTAGCATTCTGAGAGGATTTGATGATCCGTGGTTTGTCTAGGGGTATGGAGGATAGTGTTCGGTCCACATTAGCCTTTCAATCTATTTGGCCGGGTCTCTGTTGAGATCTGCTACGACATTCTCCATTGTTTCCACTTTTGGGATCTGGAGTGTTTCCTTCCCATTGTGGGTTAGAGATTGAAGGATTTAGGTTCTTCATGCAGCCAGTTCGCTGGCGGTCTTGCCTTTTCAAGGTTCCTTGGGATTGTCCTTTTAGGACTTAATCCCTCTTGATGTCTCTTCCTTAGGGTCGAGCCTGTTTGGACATCGTCCGTTTTTTTACTGGCAGAAATTGAGGGCCGTGCGTCTCTTTTCTGCTTCCGGGAGTTCGTAGTTTCATATTAGGGACAATAGACTGTTGTTTCCTCCTTTCCTATCTTTCACTTAGGGGACGTTCTGCCAGAATCGGGATGCTCTGCATTCTTCCTTCTGGGGGCGGTCCTCTGGAAGGATAATCTGAGATTATGGAAACTAGTCTTTGTTCTACTCTCGCTTTGGGCGAACTCTGTTCTCATAGTTATTTCCCTTAGTCTTGTACTTTGCTGTGCAGTTCTTTGTGCACTTTGGGCTCTAGAGTAGTTTGCATGACTACGGCCTAGCACCTTGTTGGTGGAGAGTTGGCCTCCTGCTAGGGGCGTTCTCTTCCCTTTGGGCTGAGAATTTATGAGTGAGTCATGTGCCTGGTTTTCCAGGTTAGCCCGAATTCATCCCCTGTGAGGTGTGCTTTCTTCAGATGGGGTATCTTGTGCTCCCTGGAGGTGTTGGTCTTTTGAGATGGCTCTGGGTCCCAGTTCTAGGGGTCTTATTTCAGATTTTTATAGACCTATGATACTGTAGATTGGTTCAGGAGGACCCAGTGTTCAGCGTGGGCTGATTTGTCCTTAGGAGGGAGTGTGATCCCTTTTACGGGGAGGTGTTCTCTGTTTTATCAACAGTGGTGACCTGGATGATTTTTCATTCGGTCCTTGACTGATTAGCCTACGGCCTTCTCACATCCTTGTGGGTATGTGTGCCATTTTCTTTATGTGCCCTCCCCCTTTGGGGGGTAGATTGACTCCTTCAGCAGTGAGGATCGCTCTCTCTTGAGTATTGTAGTCCTGCCTTGTGTGCAGGAGTCGTCAGATAGTTATGTTCCTCTCTGTGCTGGGCTGCCGAAGGGTCTCTCTATTATCTTCTGCGCCTGCCACAGCAAAGGGGTTGCTTTCAGAGGCTCTGAAGGCAGTGATGAGTGGATAAGTCCCATAAACAGTTTCTGAAGGTCGTTTGTTCGGGCTTCTCTCAAAACACTTGTTAATGCATTGGTTCACAGAACAAGTACCTTTTATTAGGAGAGGCAGCAGCCTGCTGCTCTGTGGATTCTTCGTCCAGCTGTTTGGAGAATAGTCTCTCCGTGTCGAGACTGTCGAGGAGAGTTGTGCCCGTTCTTTCTAGGATCTATGCATTTCTTTCACGTATGGGATATACAATCCTACCAGGAGGGGCAAAGTTTCCCAAACCTTAAAATGCCTATAAATACACCCCTCACCACACCCACAATTCAGTTTTACAAACTTTGCCTCCTATGGAGGTGGTGAAGTAAGTTTGTGCTAAGATTTCTACGTTGACATGCGCTTCTCAGCATTTTGAAGCCTGATTCCTCTCAGAGTACAGCGAATGTCAGAGGTGTGCTTTCTTCAGATGGGGTATCTTGTGCTCCCTGGAGGTGTTGGTCTTTTGAGATGGCTCTGGGTCCCAGTTCTAGGGGTCTTATTTCCGATTGTTATAGACCTATGATACTGTAGATTGGTTCAGGAGGACCCAGTGTTCAGCGTGGGCTGATTTGTCCTTAGGAGGGAGTGTGATCCCTTTTTACGGGGAGGTGTTCTCTGTTCTATCAACAGTGGTGACCTGGATGATTTTTCATTTGGTCCTTGACTGATTAGCCTACGGCCTTCTCACATCCTTGTGGGTATGTGTGCCATTTTCTTTATGTGCCCTCCCCCTTTGGGGGGTAGATTGACTCCTTCAGCAGTGAGGATCGCTCTCTCTGGAGTATTGTAGTCCTGCCTTGTGTGCAGGAGTCGTCAGATAGTTATGTTCCTCTCTGTGCTGGGCTGCCTGGAAGGGTCTCTCTATTATCTTCTGCGCCTGCCACGGCAAAGGGGTTGCTTTCAGAGGCTCTGAAGGCAGTGATGAGTGGATAAGTCCCATAAACAGTTTCTGAAGGTCGTTTGTTCGGGCTTCTCTCAAAACACTTGTTAATGCATTGGTTCACAGAACAAGTACCTTTTATTAGGAGAGGCAGCAGCCTGCTGCTCTGTGGATTCTTCGTCCAGCTTTTTGGAGAATAGTCTCTCCGTGTTGAGACTGTCGAGGAGAGTTGTGCCCGTTCTTTCTAGGATCTATGCATTTCTTTCACGTATGGGATATACAATCCTACCAGGAGGGGCAAAGTTTCCCAAAGTTTCCCAAACCTCAAAATGCCTATAAATACACCCCTCACCACACCCACAATTCAGTTTTACAAACTTTGCCTCCTATGGAGGTGGTGAAGTAATCAAATATAGAAAAGACTAGTAAGCGCAGAGTGTAATCACTAAACTCCTGAGTAACCTAAGGGTCCCTATCAAAGGTGTAGAAAATCAGCATAAAAAATAGAATTGACCAGGAGCGCTAAAAAGAGCTAAAAGTGATATCCTAATACTAAAGTGCCAAGTAGTAGTGCAAATGAGTATGTGCAAAAGATATTCTATCGAGTGAGAAAAAATTCAAATGTGAAAAAATGCGTTCAACCAGGGTTATATATCTTAATATAAGCCTAAGTAATATATAAGTGGTCCAGACACGTCTGAAGGAAACTTTTATAAAGTGCACAAATGTGATCCAGACAGGTCTATGGGGGGTAGTTATCAAGCCGTCTACTTTTCTGGCTTCGCCGGCCCAATACGCCCGCCTAAGCTCGCCTACCTTCGCCTCCGCGGACCTGAAAAAATACGCCTAAGTTATCAAATAAAGCTGTCAAAAAGCCGCGGGGCGATGAGCAGCGGACTGTGAGAGTTATCACTCATCCGATCTCGCTGCTGTTCGGCTTTTTCCCAGCTTTATTGCTAGCCTGTCACTAAGCACTCACACTAAACTACACTGTTCTATCCCTATACCGGCGTCCCCGGAGCCTCCCGCAACTCAATAAAGTTACTAACCCCTAAACCGCCGCTCCTAGACCCTGCCGCAACTCTTATAAATGTATTAACCCCTAAACCGCCGCTCCCGGACACCGCTGCCACCTACAGTATACCTAGTAACCCCTATCCTGCCCCCCCTACACCGTCGCCCTCTATAATAAAGTTATTAACCCCTATCCTGCTGATCCCGCACCTCTCCGCAACTAAATAAATAGTTTAACCCCTAAACCGCCGCTCCCTGAACCCGCTGCAACCTATATTAAACCTATTAACCCCTATCCTGCCCCCCCCTACACCGTCGTCACCTATAATAAATTTATTAACCCCTAATCTGCCTCCCCTACACTGTCGCCCCCTATAATAAATTTATTAACCCCTATCCTGCCCCCCACTACGCCGCCGCCACTGTAATAAAATTATTAACCCCTAAACCTAAGTCTAACCCTAACGCCCCCCTAACTTAAATATTAATTAAATAAATCTAAATAATATTTTTATTATTAGCTACATTAATCCTATTTAAAACTAAATACTTACCTATAAAATAAACCCTAATATAGCTACAATATAAATAATAATTATATTGTAGCTATCTTAGGATTTATTTTTATTTTACAGGTACCTTTCAATTTATTTTAACTAGGTACAATAGCTATTAAATAGTTATTAACTATTTAATAGCTTACCTAGCTAAAATAAACTGAAATTTACCTGTAAAATAAATCCTAACCTAAGTTACAATTACACCTAACACTACACTATACTTTAATAAATTATTCCTATTTAAAAATAAATACTTACCTGTAAAATAAACCCTAATATAGCTACAATATAATTAATCATTATATTGTAGCTATCTTAGGATTTATATTTATTTTACAGGTAACTTTGTATTTATTTTAGCTAGTTAGAATAGTTATTAAATAGTTATTAACTATTTCATAACTACCTAGCTAAAAGAAATACAAAATTACCTGTAAAATAAATCCTAACCTAAGTTACAATTAAACCTAATACTACACTATCATTAAATTAATTAAATAAATAAACTACCTACAAATAACTACAATTAAATACAATTACATAAACTAACTAAAGTACAAAAAAAAAAAGCTAAGTTACAAAAAATAAAAAAATAAGTTACAAACATTTTAAAAATATTACAACAATTTTAAGCTACTTACACCTAATCTAAGCCCCCTAATAAAATAACAAACCCCCCCAAAATAAAAAAATGCCCTACCCTATTCTAAATTAAATACAGTTCAAAGCTCTTTTACCTTACCAGCCCTTAAAAGGGCCATTTGTGGGGGCATGCCCCAAAAAGTACAGCTCTTTTGCCTGTAAAAGAAAAATACAACCCCCCCCCAACATTAAAAACCACCACCCACATACCCCTAATCTAACTCAAACCCCCCTTACAAAAACCTAACACTAATCCCCTGAAGATCATCCTACCTTGTCTTCACTCAGCCGAGCAGCGATGGAACCGAAGTGGACATCCGGAGCGGAAGAAGTTAATCCTCCAAGCGGCGCTGAAGAAATCTTCCATCCGATGAAGTCATCATCCAGGCGGCGCTGAAGAAAAGTCTTCGATCCGGCCGATGTCATCTTCAAAGAGGCGCTGAAGAGGTCTTCTATCCGGGCGATGTCATCTTCCAAGCCGGGTCTTGAATCTTCCTCCCGCCGACGCGGAACCTCCTTCTTCACCGACGGACTACGACGAATGAAGGCTCCTTTAAGGGATGTCATCCAAGATGGCGTCCCCTCAATTCCGATTGGCTGATAGGATTCTATCAGCCAATCGGAATTAAGGTAGGAAAAATCTGATTGGCTGATGGAATCAGCCAATCAGATTCAAGTTCAATCCGATTGGCTGATCCGATCAGCCAATCAGATTGAGCTCGCATTCTATTGGCTGATCGGAACAGCCAATAGAATGCGAGCTCAATCTGATTGGCTGATTGGATCAGCCAATCGGATTGAACTTGAATCTGATTGGCTGATTCCATCAGCCAATCAGATTTTTCCTACCTTAATTCCGATTGGCTGATAGAATCCTATCAGCCAATCGGAATTGAGGGGACGCCATCTTGGATGACGTCCCTTAAAGGAGCCTTCATTCGTCGTAGTCCGTCGGTGAAGAAGGAGGTTCCGCGTCGGCGGGAGGAAGATTCAAGACCCGGCTTGGAAGATGACATCGCCCGGATAGAAGACCTCTTCAGCGCCTCTTTGAAGATGACATCGGCCGGATCGAAGACTTTTCTTCAGCGCCGCCTGGATGATGACTTCATCGGATGGAAGATTTCTTCAGCGCCGCTTGGAGGATTAACTTCTTCCGCTCCGGATGTCCACTTCGGTTCCATCGCTGCTCGGCTGAGTGAAGACAAGGTAGGATGATCTTCAGGGGATTAGTGTTAGGTTTTTGTAAGGGGGGTTTGGGTTAGATTAGGGGTATGTGGGTGGTGGGTTTTAATGTTGCGGGGGGGGTTGTATTTTTCTTTTACAGGCAAAAGAGCTGTACTTTTTGGGGCATGCCCCCACAAATGGCCCTTTTAAGGGCTGGTAAGGTAAAAGAGCTTTGAACTTTATTTAATTTAGAATAGGGTAGGGCATTTTTTTATTTTGGGGGGTTTGTTATTTTATTAGGGGGCTTAGATTAGGTGTAAGTAGCTTAAAATTGTTGTAATATTTTTAAAATGTTTGTAACTTATTTTTTTATTTTTTGTGACTTAGCTTTTTTTATTTTTTGTACTTTAGTTAGTTTATGTAATTGTATTTAATTGTAGTTATTTGTAGGTAGTTTATTTAATTAATTTAATGATAGTGTAGTATTAGGTTTAATTGTAACTTAGGTTAGGATTTATTTTACAGGTAATTTTGTATTTCTTTTAGCTAGGTAATTATTAAATAGTTAATAACTATTTAATAACTATTCTAACTAGCTAAAATAAATACAAAGTTACCTGTAAAATAAATATAAATCCTAAGATAGCTACAATATAATGATTAATTATATTGTAGCTATATTAGGGTTTATTTTACAGGTAAGTATTTATTTTTAAATAGGAATAATTTATTAAAGTATAGTGTAGTGTTAGGTGTAATTGTAACTTAGGTTAGGATTTATTTTACAGGTAAATTTCAGTTTATGTTAGCTAGGTAAGCTATTAAATAGTTAATAACTATTTAATAGCTATTGTACCTAGTTAAAATAAATTGAAAGGTACCTGTAAAATTAAAATAAATCCTAAGATAGCTACAATATAATAATTATTTATATTGTAGCTATATTAGGGTTTATTTTAAAGGTAAGTATTTAGTTTTAAATAGGATTAATTTAGTTAATAATAAAAATATTATTTAGATTTATTTAATTAATATTTAAGTTAGGGGGCGTTAGGGTTAGGTTTAGGGGTTAATAATTTTATTACAGTGGCGGCGGCGTAGTGGGGGGCAGGATAGGGGTTATTAAATTTATTATAGGTGGCGACGGTGTAGGGGGGGCAGGATAGGGGTTAATACATTTAATATAGGTTGCGGCGGGTTCAGGGAGCGGCGGTTTAGGGGTTAATACATTTATTACAGTTGCGGTGGGCTCCGGGAGCGGCGGTTTAGGGGTTAATATGTATAGAGTAGCTTGCGGTGGGCTCCGGGAGCGGCGGTTTAGGGGGTAATAACTTTATTTAGTTGCGGCGGTGTAGGGGGGGACAGATTAGTGGTGTTTAGACTCGGGGTACATGTTAGGGTGTTAGGTGTAGACAGCTCCCATAGAAATCAATGGGATGTCTGTCAGCAGCGAACTTGTACTTTCGCTATGGTCAGACTCCCATTGATTCCTATGGGATCCGCCGCCTCCAGGGGTGGCGGTTTGAAAACATGGTACGCTGGGCCGTAAAAGTGCCGAGCGTACCTGCTAGTTTTTTGATAACTAGCAAAAGTAGTGAGAATGTGCCGCACTTGTGTGCGGAACATCTGGAGTGACGTAAGAATCGATCTGTGTCGGACTGAGTCCGGCGGATCGAAGCTTACGTCACAAAATTCTACTTTTGCCGGTCTCGAGCCTTTGATAACTAAGGTGTATCAGCCTCGCCACAAATACGCTGCGGAATTCCAGCGTATTTGAGGTTGACGGCTTGATAACTAGGCCCCTGTATATCTTAATATATGCCTATAAATAATAATGTCTCTAAAATTTCTTTCTTAAAGTGCAAGAGAGTAAAAATGGTCCTTTGACCAAGCGTGTATAGAAACCAGAACGGTAATTTTCAAAATAATTCTATGAAATAGTGCAAGTGTAGGATATACATGAAAATGTATTAATATATGGCCAAATATGCAAACATTATATGCAATAAAAACAGAATATAAAAAACGGACGTCTCCGTATAAAATCAGGTTGCCACCACACAAGATTTCCTAAATGCGTATAGTCATTCGAAAAAGCTTTCAGTTTTTGTGCAAAAAGTCACTTTTCTTAAGGGAAAGTTTTCTATTGAAGGGAAAACCTTTTAGCTTACCCCCAGCAGTTCAGTCAGATCAGTCCGTCAGTTTGGAATTACCGCCGTGGCGGAGTGACATCACTCTTATAGGCGTTGTCCTCAATCCGTGATCCGATTGGTCCTTAGATCCCAGCTCAAGTTTCTAAGCTGCCGTGTTCAGTAAACAATCGTATCCGCTCTTTAGTGCTGAGTGGCACGCAGGATACTATTTGTAGTATGCAGATAGTTAGAGTAAGTGCTGGAACTCCTGAGTTCACCTTAGAGTTCAGTGGGCACTATTTCAGTGTTTAAGCGCAAATTCCAATAGGTTTGTTAATGTTCATCTGCCAAGGTATTAATATGACAGGAATAGGTTCACAGCTTAAGAAGAGTATTCAGCAACAACAGTACATAGCATCAACGCGATCTTGAAAAAGCCCTGTATAGGGAGAAACGCGTTGATGCTATGTACTGTTGTTGCTGAATACTCTTCTTAAGCTGTGAACCTATTCCTGTCATATTAATACCTTGGCAGATGAACATTAACAAACCTATTGGAATTTGCGCTTAAACACTGATATAGCGCCCACTGAACTCTAAGGTGAACTCAGGAGTTCCAGCACTTACTCTAACTATCTGCATACTACAAATAGTATCCTGCGTGCCACTCAGCACTAAAGAGCGGATACGATTGTTTACTGAACACGGCAGCTTAGAAACTTGAGCTGGGATCTAAGGACCAATCGGATCACGGATTGAGGACAACGCCTATAAGAGTGACGTCACTCCACCACGGCGGTAATTCCAAACTGACGGACTGATCTGACTGAACTGCTGGGGGTAAGCTAAAAGGTTTTCCCTTCAATAGAAAACTTTCCCTTAAGAAAAGTGACTTTTTGCACAAAAACTGAAAGCTTTTTCGAATGACTATACGCATTTAGGAAATCTTGTGTGGTGGCAACCTGATTTTATACGGAGACGTCCGTTTTTTATATTCTGTTTTTATTGCATATAATGTTTGCATATTTGGCCATGTATTAATAAATTTTCATGTATATCCTACACTTGCACTATTTCATAGAATTATTTTGAAAATTACCGTTCTGGTTTCTATACACGCTTGGTCAGAGGACCATTTTTACTCTCTTGCACTTTAAGAAAGAAATTTTAGAGACATTATTATTTATAGGCATATATTAAGATATATAGACCTGTCTGGATCACATTTGTGCACTTTATAAAAGTTTCCTTCAGACGTATCTGGACCACTTATATATTATTTAGGCTTATATTAAGATATATAACCCTGGTTGAACGCATTTTTTCACATTTGAATTTTTTCTCACTCGATAGAATATCTTTTGCACATACTCATTTGAGGTGGTGAAGTAAGTTTGTGCTAAGATTTCTACGTTGACATGCGCTTCTCAGCATTTTGAAGCCTGATTCCTCTCAGAGTACAGCGAATGTCAGAGGGATGTGAAGGGAGTATCACCTATTAAATGCAATGGTTTTCCTCACGGGAGATCTATTTCATAGGTTTTCTGTTATTGGTCATAGAGATTCATCTCCTACCTCCAATTTCAGATCGACGATATACTCTCATATACCATTACCTCTACTGATAACTGTTTCAGTACTGTTTTGGCTATCTACTATATGTGGATGGCTGTCTTTTTGGTAAGTATGTTTCTCTTGTAAGGTGTATCCAGTCCACGGGTTCATCCATTACTTGTGGGATATTCTCCTTCCCAACAGGAAGTGGCAAGAGGACACCCACAGCAGAGCTGTCTATATAGCTCCTCCCCTAACTGCCACCCCCAGTCATTCTCTTGCAACTCTCGACAAGAAAGGAAGTATCAAGAGATATGTGGTGACTTAGTGTAGTTTTTACCTTCAATCAAGAGTTTGTTATTTTTAAACGGTACCAGCGTTGTACTGTTTTACTCTCAGGCAGAAATTAGAAGAAGAGTTCTGCCTGGAGATTTGATGATCTTAACGGTTTGTAACTAAGGTCCACTGCTGTTCTCACACACAACTGAAGAATATGGGACAACTTCAGTTGGGGGAACGGCCTGCAGATTACCTGCCTTGAGGTATGTTCAGTAATTTTATTTCTAGAGATGATATGAGTTCTAGAAAATACTGACAGAGCCTTGTGTACTGAGGTAAGCCTGATGCAGTGATTTAACAGCAACTGGGATCATGCTTACAGAACAGGGTAATACTCATGTTAATACTTATATTACTTAGGGACAAAGCGTTTACATGATTTTAAAAAAAAACAGAATTTATGTTTACCTGATCAATTTCTTTCTCCTACGGTGTATCCAGTCCACGGCTTCATCCTTACTTGTGGGATATTCTCAATCCCTACAGGAAGTGGCAAAGAGAGCACACAGCAGAGCTGTCCATATAGCTCCCCTCAGGCTCCGCCCCCCTCAGTCATTCGACCGACGGTTAGGAGAAAAGGAGAACCATAGGGTGCAGTGGTGACTGTAGTTTACAAAAATAAATTTAAACCTGACTAAAATGCCAGGGTGGGCCATGGACCGTATACACCGTAGGAGAAAGAAATTTATCAGGTAAACATAAATTCTTTTTTCTCCTACATTGGTGTATCCGGTCCACGGCTTCATCCTTACTTGTGGGAACCAATACCAAAGCTTTAGGACACGTATGAAGGGAGGGAACAAGTCAGGTAACCGAAACAGAAGGCACCACTGCTTGTAAAACCTTTCTCCGTAAAATAGCCTCAGAAGAAGCAAAATTATCGAATTTGTAAAATTTGGCAAATGTATGCAGTGAAGACCAAGTCGCTGCCTTACAGATCTGTTCAACAGAAGCCTCATTCTTGAAAGCCCATGTGGAAGCCACAGCTCTAGTAGAGTGAGCTGTAATTCGTTCAGGGGGCTGCCTTCCAGCAGTCTCATAAGCCAACCGGATGATGCTTTTCAGCCAGAAGGACAGAGAGGTCGCAGTCGCCTTTTGACCTCTCCTCTTGCCAGAATAGACGACAAACAAGGACGATGTTTGTCTGAAGTCTTTAGTTGCTTTTAGATAGAACTTTAAAGCACGAACCACATCAAGATTGTGCAACAGACGTTCCTTGTTAGAAACTGGATTAGGACACAGAGAAGGAACAACTATTTCCTGGTTAATATTCTTATTGGAAACCACTTTTGGAAGAAAACCAGGTTTGGTAAGTAAAACGACCTTATCTGTATGGAACACCAGGTAAGGTGAATTACACTGCAAATCAGACAATTCAGAAACTCTTCTAGCAGAAGAAATAGCTACCAAAAACAAAACTTTCCAAGATAGTAACTTGATATTTATGGAATGTAGAGGTTCAAACGGAACCCCTTGAAGAACTGAAAGAACTAAATTTAGACTCCATGGAGGAGCCACAGGTCTATAGACAGGCTTGATTCTGACTAAAGCCTGTACAAACGCCTGAACATCTGGCATTGCTGCCAGACGCTTGTGTAACAAAACAGACAGAGCAGATATCTGTCCTTTTAAGGAACTAGTTGACAAACCTTTCTCCAATCCTTCTTGGAGAAAAGATAGAATCCTTGGAATCCTAATCTTACTCCATGAGTAACCCTTGGATTCGCACCAACAAAGATATTTCCGCCATATCTTATGGTAAATTTTCCTGGTGACAGGCTTTCTAGCCTGAATCAGGGTATCTATAACTGATTCCGAAAACCCACGCTTAGCTAGAATCAAGCGTTCAATCTCCAAGCAGTCAGTTGCAGAGAAACTAGGTTTGGATGTTCGAATGGACCTTGAATTAGAAGGTCCTGCCTCAAAGGTAGCTTCCATGGTGGAACCAATGACATATTCACCAGGTCTGCATACCAAGTCCTGCGTAGCCACGCAGGAGCTATCAGAATTACCGAGGCCTTCTCCTGTTTGATCCTGGCTACTAGCCGGGGGAGAAGGGGAAACGGTGGAAAGACATAAGCTAGATTGAACGACCAAGGCGCTACTAAGGCATCTACCAATGTCACCTTGGGATCCCTGGACCCGTAACGTGGAACTTTGGAGTTCTGACGTGACGCCATCAGATCCAGATCTGGAATGCCCCATAGTTGAGTTAACTGGGCAAAAACCTCCGGGTGAAGTTCCCACTCCCCCAGATGGAAAGTCTGACGACTCAGATAATCCGCTTCCCAGTTGTCCACTCCTGGGATGTGAATTGCTGATAGATGGCAGGAGTGATCCTCTGCCCATTTGATGTTTTTGGATACCTCCCTCATCGCCAGGGAACTCTTTGTTCCCCCCTGATGATTGATGTACGCTACAGTCGTCATGTTGTCCGACTGAAATCTGATGAATTTGGCCTCCGCTAGTTGTGCCTGGAGCGCATTGAATATCGCTCTCAATTCCAAAATGTTTATCGGGAGAAGAGATTCTTCCCGAGACCATAGACCCTGAGCCTTCAGGGACTCCCAGACCGCGCCCCAGCCTAGGAAGCTGGCATCGGTCGTGACAATGATCCACTCCGGTCTGCGGAAACTCATTCCCTGAGACAGGTGATCCAGAGACAACCACCAGAGGAGTGAGTCTCTGGTTTTCTGGTCCATTTGAATCTGTGGAGACAAATATGCATAATCCCCATTCCACTGTTTGAGCATGCACAGTTGCAATGGTCTTAAATGAATTCGAGCAAATGGAACCACGTCCATTGCTGCAACCATGAGTCCTATTACCTCCATGCACTGAGCTATGGAGGGTTGAGGAATGGATTGAAGAACTCGACAAGTGTTCAGAAGTTTTAACTTCCTGACCTCTGTCAGAAAGATCTTCATTTCTTCTGAGTCTATTATTGTTCCCAGGAAGGGAACCCTTGTGAACGGGGACAGAGAACTTTTTTCTATGTTCACCTTCCACCCGTGAGACCTTAGAAAGGCTAGAACAATGTCTGTATGAGCCTTTGCTTTGTGAAAGGACGACGCTTGTATTAAAATGTCGTCTAGGTAAGGTGCTACTGCAATGCCCCTTGGCCTTAGCACCGCTAGAAGGGACCCTAGCACCTTTGTGAAAATTCTGGGAGCAGTGGCCAATCCGAAGGGAAGAGCCACAAACTGGTAATGCTTGTCCAGAAAGGCGAACCTCAGGAACTGATGGTGATCTTTGTGGATAGGAATATGCAGGTACGCATCCTTTAAGTCCACAGTAGTCATATATTGACCCTCCTGGATCATTGGTAAAATTGTCCAAATGGTTTCCATTTTGAATGATGGAACTCTGAGGAATTTGTTTAGAATTTTTAAGTCCAGAATTGGCCTGAAAGGTCCTTCCTTTTTGGGAACTACAAACAGGTTTGAGTAAAAACCCAGTCCTTGTTCTGCTGTCGGAACTGGGTGTATCACTCCCATTTTTAAAAGGTCTTCTACGCAATGTAAGAATGCCTGTCTCTTTATCTGGTCTAAAGATAAGCGAGACATGTGGAACCTTCCCCTTGGGGGAAGGTCTTTGAACTCTAGAAGATACCCCTGAGAGACAATTTCTAGTGCCCAGGGGTCCGGCACATCTCTTGCCCAAGCCTGAGCAAAGAGAGAAAGTCTGCCCCCTACTAGATCCGGTCCCGGATCGGGGGCTACCCCTTCATGCTGTCTTGGTACCAGCAGCAGGCTTCTTGGCCTGTTTACCCTTGTTCCTTGGCTTCCATGCTGGTTTGGGCTGGGGTGCGTTACCCTCTTGCCTAGTGGCTGTAGAGGTAGAAGCCGGTCCGTTCCTGAAATTGCGAAAGGAACGAAAATTAGACTTAATTTTAGCTTTGAAAGGTCTATCCTGTGGAAGGGCATGGCCCTTTCCCCCAGTGATATCTGAAATAATTTCTTTCAACTCTGGCCCGAATAGGGTCTTACCCTTGAAAGGAATATTAAGCAATTTTGTTTTGGACGACACATCCGCCGACCAAGATTTTAACCAAAGCGATCTGCGCGCCACGATTGCAAAACCAGAATTTTTTGCCGCCAATTTAGCTAACTGGAAAGCGGCATCTGTAATGAAAGAATTAGCCAACTTCAGGGCGTGAATTCTGTCCATGACTTCATCATAAGAAGTCTCCTTCTGTAGCGAGTTTTCTAGTTCCTCAAACCAAAAAGCCGCTGCAGTGGTTACAGGAATAATGCAAGAAATTGGTTGAAGAAGAAAACCCTGTTGAACAAAAATTTTCTTAAGTAAACCTTCTAATTTTTTATCCATAGGGTCTTTGAAAGCGCAACTGTCTTCTATTGGTATAGTTGTGCGCTTAGCTAGCGTTGAAACTGCCCCCTCTACCTTGGGGACCGTCTGCCACGCGTCCCTTCTAGGGTCAACAATTGGGAACATTTTCTTAAATATAGGAGGGGGAACAAAAGGTACACCTGGCTTCTCCCACTCCTTAGTCACGATATCCGCCACCCTCTTAGGTATCGGAAACGCATCAGTGTGTACTGGGACCTCTAAGAATTTGTCTATTTTACACAATTTTTCTGGGATCACCAAAGGATCACAATCATCAAGTGTAGCTAGGACCTCCTTAAGTAGGGCGCGGAGGTGTTCTAGCTTAAATTTAAATGCTATGGTATCAGGCTCTGCCTGCTGAGAAACTTTTCCTGTGTCAGAAATGTCTCCCTCAGGCAGGCCCTCCCTCACCGCCAAGTCAGATTGATGTGAGGGCACTACAGATAAATTATCCTCTGCGTCTGCTTGCTCATTTTCTGTGTTTAAAACTGAGCAATCACGCTTCCTAGGAAAAGCTGGCACTTTGGATAAAAATGCTGAGAGAGAATTATCCATTACTGCCGCTAACTGTTGCATAGTAATCGCAATTGGTGCGCTAGATGTACTGGGCATCGCTTGCGCGGGCATAGCTGGTGTTGACACACCTTCAGCTAAAGAATCATCTTGGGCTATATTTTTAAGTGTGATTGTACGGTCCTTAAGCTGTTTGGACGCTATGGCACACTTCACACATAAATTTAATGGGGGAACCACCTTGGCCTTTGAACATACAGAACATAGGCTATCTGAAGATTCAGACATGTTTGACAGACTTAAACATAACTTCAATCTCTTTGAATAATAAAAGTGCACACTTTATTACTGAAACATCAAAAAACCATCAAATAAACATCCGATTGTAATGAAATTTTCACCACAGTGTCTTAAAGATTGCACACAAATTTTCAGACCAATTAACCCCTTAATGCCCAAACCGGAGCTAATAACAGTTTTTAACCGGGTAACACACTACAGTACTATGCCACAGCTTCCACTGTGGCCTTTACCTTCCTTAGGGATTATTTTAGTAGGAAATAAGCCTCTCTGGAGTCTTTTCTGATGCCTCTGGAATCCCCACGTGAAGCTGCATGAATTGCCTAGGCAAAACAACTGCGCAATTGAGGCGCGAAAATGAGGCCTCCTCCCTCTTCATTCCAGAGTGGAGGGGCCTTTCTGACTAGATAAGTTGTCCAAATAAGTGCCAGGCGCAAATTAAACCCCAAAAGTGTTTTAAAGTCTGAAAAAACACCTTATTTATAGTGAAAAACATGCTAAAAAGCAATCGATTAAGCCCACAATAGTGTCAACCAGCATAGAGCCCTTAATATAAGCCATAATTTTATACAGAGTCTAAGAAAAATGGCTTACCTATCCCAGAGGGAATTTCTGACAGTCTTCTAGCATTACATGGTCTTGTTAGAAAAATGACTGATCATACCTGAAGCAGTTAAGCCTGCAAACTGTTCCCCCCAACTGATGTTCTCTGGTTTGAACAGTCCTGCGTGGGAACAGCAATGGATTTTAGTTACTGGTGCTAAAATCATATTCCTCTTAGCAGAAATCTTCATCACTTTCTGCTGCAGAGTAAATAGTACAAGCCAGCACTATTTTAAAATAACAAACTCTTGATAGAAGAATAAAAAACTACAACTAACACCACATACTCTTTACCATCCCCATGGAGATGCTACTAGTTAGAGCGGCAAAGAGAATGACTGGGGGGGGGGGCGGAGCCTGAGGGGAGCTATATGGACAGCTCTGCTGTGTGCTCTCTTTGCCACTTCCTGTAGGGATTGAGAATATCCCACAAGTAAGGATGAAGCCGTGGACCGGATACACCAATGTAGGAGAAATAGGACTTTTTTTTCTCTGAGGGAGATAAATCTTTATTTGGGGCCTAGTTTCCACATGGCTAATCAGGCACTCCTAGGAGTGCTTTCTTAAGGTCCCTCTGGCATCCAGTACATGGTGGGAGGGGCCTATTTTAGCACTCTAAATGCGCAGTTTTTATTCAGACTGAGACATCCAGCTTCCCTAGAGGAGTCCTCTGACACCTGAGGACCATTACAAGGGGTTTATTTCTGCACAGAATAATATTTGTGGGCAGGTAGGAGCCTCAGCAGAGCTGTGGCAGGGTGCTCAACTGTCTTTAAACGTTTTTCAATCCAGTTTGGGGCCTAAGGGGTTAATCATCCATTTGCAAGTGGGTGCAATGCTGCTTTAGTTCAAAGAATTTGCTTTATTTTTTCACTGTTTTGCAGTTTAAGTGTTAGTTTTTTTCTTTTAAAGGCACAGTAACTTTTTTGTTTAATTGCTGTTTTACCTTTATTAAAGTGTTTTCCAAGCTTGCTTGTCTCATTACTAGTCTGTTAAATATGTCTGACATAGAGGAAACTCCTTGTTCAATATGTTTAGAAGCCATGGTGGAACCCCCTCTTAGAATGTGTACCAAATGTACTGAAATTTCTATAAACTATAAAGACCATATTATGGCACTTAAAGATTTATCTCCAGGGGATTGTCTGACTAAAAAAAGGGAGATTGTGCCATCTAACTCTCCCCATGTGTCAGAACTTATAACTCCTGCTCAAGTGACGTCAAGTACATCTAGCACGTCTAATTTGTTTACCTTGCGGGACATAGCGGCAGTTATGAATAATACCCTCACAGAGGTATTTTCCAAACTGCCAGGGTTACAAGGAAAGTGAGACAGCTCTGGGGCTAGAACTAATACAGAGCTTTCTGACGCTTTATTGCCTATGTCCAATATACCCTCACAATGCTCAGAAGCCGAGGCAGGTGAGCTTCTATCTGTGGGTGACCCTTCAGACTCAGGGAGGGCGTTACTTCAGCCTGATTCTGAAATGACAGCGTTTAAATTTAAGCTTGAACACCTCCACTTATTGCTTAGGGAGGTTTTAGCGACTCTGGATGACTGTGACCCTATTGTGGTTCCAGAGAAATTGTGTAAAATGGACAAATACTTTGCAGTGCCTGTTTACACTGATGTTTTTCCAATCCCTAAGAGGTTTTTCGGAATGGGATAGACCAGGTGTGCCGTTCTCTCCCCCTCCTGCTTTCAAAAAGATGTTTCCCATAGGTGCCGCCATGCGAGACTCGTGGCAGACGGTCCCTAAGGTGGAGGGAGCAGTCTCTACCCTAGCTAAGCGTACAACTATCCCCGTCGAGGACAGTTGTGCTTTCCTAGATCCTATGGATAAAAAATTGGAGGGCCTGCTTAAGAAAATTTTTATACATCAAGGTTTTATCCTCCAGCCTCTTGCATGCATAGCCCCAGTTACTGCTGCAGCGGCTTTTTGGTTCGAGTCTCTCGAGGAGGCCCTGCAGGTAGAGACCCCGTTAGACAATATTTTAGACAGGATTAAAGCTCTTAAATTAGCTAATTCCTTTATTTCTGACGCCGTTTTTCAGTTAACCAAACTAACGGCTAAGATTTCAGGCTTTGCCATTTTGGCGCGCAGGGCGCTATGGCTTAAGTCCTGGTCAGAAGACGTTACTTCAAAGTCTAAACTTCTTAACATCCCCTTCAAAGGACAGACCCTATTCAGGCCTGGTCTGAAGGAGATCATTGCTGATATTACTGGAAGAAAAGACCACGCCCTTCCTCGGGATAGGTCCAATAAGTTAAGGACCAAACAGAATAATTTTCGTTCTTTTCGAAACTTTAAGAGTGGTACAGCTTCAACTTCCTCTAATGCAAAACAAGAGGGAAATTTTGCCCAGTCCAAACCAGTCTGGAGACCGAAGCAGGCCAAGAAGCCTGCGGCTGCCTCTAAGACAGCATGAAGGAGTAGCCCCCGATCCGGGACCGGATCTAGTGGGGGGCAGACTTTCTCTCTTCGCCCAGGCTTGGGCAAGAGACGTCCAGGATCCCTGGGCGCTGGAGATTGTTTCCCAGGGATATCTTCTGGAATTCAAAGGGTCATCTCCAAAGGGGAGATTTCATCTCTCACAACTATCTGTAAACCAGATAAAAAGAGAGGGATTCTTACGTTGCGTTCAAAACCTACTGGTTATGGGAGTGATCCACCCAGTTCCAAGACAGGAACAGGGGCTGGGTTTCTATTCAAATCTGTTTATAGTTCCCAAAAAAGAGGGAACTTTCAGACCTATCTTGGATCTCAAGATCCTAAACAAATTTCTCAGGGTCCCATCTTTCAAGATGGAAACAATCCAAACCATCCTCCCTATGATTCAGGAGGGTCAATTTATGACTACAGTGGATTTAAAGGATTTCTATCTCCACATTCCGATTCACAGAGATCATCATCAGTTCCTCAGGTTTGCCTTCCTAGACAGGCATTACCAGTTTGTGGCTCTTCCCTTCGGGTTAGCCACGGCACCAAGAATCTTTACGAAGGTTCTAGGGTCCCTTCTGGCGGTTCTAAAGTCGCGGGGCATAGCGGTAGCCCCTTACCTAGACGACATTCTGATTCAGGCGTCGACTCTTCAAATCGCCAAGTCCCATACGGACATTGTTCTGGCCTTTCTGAGGTCTCATGGGTGGAAAGTGAACATAGAAAAGAGTTCTCTCTCTCCTCTCACAAGAGTTTCCTTCCTAGGAACTCTAATAGATTCAGTAGAAATGAAAATTTTTCTGACAGAAGTCAGAATATCAAAGCTTCTAACCTCTTGCCGTGTTCTTCATTCCACTCCTCGGCCATCAGTGGCTCAGTGTATGGAAATGATCGGCCTAATGGTAGCGGCAATGGACATAGTTCCGTTCGCCCGCCTACATCTCAGACCACTGCAACTTTGCATGCTCAACCAGTGGAATGGGGACTACACAGATTTGTCTCCTCTGTTAGATCTAGATCAAGAGACCAGGAATTCTCTTCTCGGGTGGTTATCTCGGGTCCATCTGTCCAGGGGAATGAGTTTCCGCAGGCCAGAGTGGACTATAGTGACGACAGATGCCAGCCTTCTGGGCTGGGGCGCAGTCTGGAACTCCCTGAAGGCTCAGGGTTCGTGGACTCAGAAGGAAGCCCTCCTTCCGATAAACATTCTGGAACTAGCTGTGGCCAAGTTCATCAGATTTCAGTCGGACAATATCACGACTGTAGCCTATATCAACCATCAGGGGGGAACAAGGAGCCCCCTGGCCATGATGGAGGTTTCCAAGATAATTCTATGGGCAGAGATTCACTCTTGCCATCTCTCAACTATCCATATCCCAGGAGTAGAGAACTGGGAGGCGGATTTTCTAAGTCGACAGACTTTTCATCCGGGGTAGTGGGAGCTCCATCCAGAGGTTTTTGCCCAGCTGATTCATCTATGGGGCAAACCAGAACTGGATCTGATGGCGTTTCACCAGAACACCAAGCTTCCTCATTACGGGTCCAGGTCAAGGTATCCCCAGGCGACGCTGATAGATGCTCTAGCAGCGCCCTGGTCCTTCAGCCTGGCTTATGTGTTTCCACCATTTCCTCTCCTCCCTCGTCTAATTGCCAAAATTAAGCAGGAGAGAGCTTCGGTGATTTTGATAGCACCTGCGTGGCCACGCAGGACTTGGTATGCAGATCTGGTGGACATGTCATCCTTCTCACCATGGACTCTGCCGCTGAGGCAGGACCTTCTGCTACAAGGTCATTTCAAACATCCAAATCTAGTTTCTCTGCGTCTGACTGCTTGGAGATTGAACACTTGATTTTATCAAAGCGTGGTTTCTCCGAATCGGTCATTGATACCTTGATTCAGGCTCGGAAGCCTGTCACCAGGAAAATCTATCATAAGATATGGTGTAAATATCTTCATTGGTGTGAATCCAAGGGTTACTCGTGGAGTAAAGTCAGGATTCCTAGGATACTATCTTTTCTCCAAAATGGATTGGAAAAGGGATTATCAGCTAGTTCCTTAAAGGGACAGATTTCTGCTCTGTCTATTCTTTTTCACAAGCGCCTGGCTGATGTTCCAGACGTTCAGGCGTTTTGTCAGGCTTTGGTTAGAATCAGGCCTGTGTTTAAACCTATTGCTCCGCCATGGAGTTTAAATTTGGTTCTTAAGGTTCTTCAAGGGGTCCGTTTGAACCCTTACATTCCATAGATATCAAGCTGTTATCTTGGAAAGTTCTGTTTTTAGTAGCTATCTCTTCAGCTCGAAGAGTTTTAGAGTTATCTGCCTTGTAGTGTGATTCCCCTTATCTGATCTTCCATGCGGATAAGGTAGTTTTACGTACCAAACCTGGGTTTCTTCCTAAGGTGGTATCTAATAGGAATATCAATCAGGAAATTGTTGTTCCTTCACTGTGTCCTAATCCTTCTTCAAAGAAGGAGCGTCTATTACACAATCTTGACGTGGTTCGTGCTTTAAAGTTTTATTTACAAGCTACTAAGGATTTTCGTCAAACATCTGCATTGTTTGTCGTCTACTCTGGACAGAGGAGAGGCCAAAAGGCTTCGGCATCTTCTCTTTCTTTTTGGCTGAGAAGCATAATCCGTTTAGCTTATGAGACTGCTGGCCAGCAGCCTCCTGAAAGAATTACAGCTCATTCCACTAGAGCGGTAGCTTCCACATGGGCTTTTAAAAATGAGGCCTCTGTTGAACAGATTTGTAAGGCGGCGACTTGGTCTTCGCTTCATACTTTTTTTCAAATTTTACAAATTTGATACTTTTGCTTCTTCGGAGGCTATTTTTGGAAGAAAGGTCTTACAGGCAGTGGTGCCTTCCCTTTAAGTACCTGCCTTGTCCCTCCCTTCATCCGTGTCCTAAAGCTTAGGTATTGGTATCCCACAAGTAATGGATGAACCCGTGGACTGGATACACCTTACAAGAGAAAACAAAATTTATGCTTACCTGATAAATTTCTTTCTCTTGTTGTGTATCCAGTCCATGGCCCGCCCTGTCACTTTAAGGCAGGTGTTTTTTATTTTTAAACTACAGTCACCACTGCACCCTATAGTTTCTCCTTTTTTCTTGCTTGTCTTCGGTCGAATGACTGGGGGTGGCAGTTAGAGAAGGAGCTATATAGACAGCTCTGCTGTGGGTGTCCTCTTGCAACTTCCTGTTGGGAAGGAGAATATCCCACAAGTAATGGATGAACCCGTGGAGTGGATACACCACAAGAGAAAGAAATTTATCAGGTAAGCATAAATTTTGTTTTTTATTACTTAAGACACCCCAGCTACGGTTTGGCACTTTATGCATTTATATAAAGTTCTAAATATATGTATTGTACTTATATTTGCCATGAGTTAGGTTCATGTATTTCCTTGTGCAGACTGTCCGTTTCATATTTGAGGAAAATAAACATATTGAGAAATATTTTTTCTTACCTGGGGTTTAGTCTTTTTTTTCAAATTGACTACATTTTTCTTGCAAATTGCGGGCAGTATTAGGCCCGCGGGTGCGCCAAATGCTAGACTTTATTGCGTCATTCTTGGCGCGAAAATTTTTTGGTGCTAAAGTACGTCCGTTGATGCAAGTTCGTCATTTACGGCGTCGCAGTTGACGCCGAGTCCTTACACAGGGTTGCATCGTTAGTGACGCAAGTGTGTCATTTCTGGAAGTTTTTGGCGCCAAAAGATTTTCAGTTACGTTGTGCATCATACTTGGCGCCAAAATGTTTCATTTATTTAATACCCCATTGCTATTTGCCTCTTGCCTTTTTCTATGTCACAGGGCTATGCTATTTGCATTTTTTTCCCATTCCTGAAACTGTTATATAAGGAAATTGATAATTTTGCTTTATATGTTGTTTTTTCTTTTACATTTTGCAAGATGTTTCAATCTGATCCTGTCTCAGAAGTATCTGTTGGAACTATGCTGCCTGACATCAGTTCTACCAAAGCTAAGTGCACTTGTTGTAAGATTGTGGAAATTATATCTCCGAATGTCATTTGTAATAGTTGTTATGATAAACTTTTACATGCAGATAATGTGTCCATCAGTAATAGTACATTGCCGGTTTCCTTCAACTTCTAATGTACATGATATACCTATGAATTTTAAAGAATTTGTTACTGATTCTATTCAGAAGGCTTTGTCTGCATTGCCGCCTTCTAATAAACGTAAAAGGTCTTTTAAAACTTCTCATAAAGTTGATGAAATTTCAAATGACCGACAACATCATGATTTATCCTCTTCTGATTCAGAAGATCCTTCCTCAGATATTGACACTGACATATCTACTTATTTATTTAAAATGGAGTATATTCGTTCTTTGTTAAAAGAAGTGTTAATTACTTTGGATATTGAGGAAGCCAGTCCTCTTGACGTTAAGACTAGTAAACGTTTAAACGCTGTTTTTAAAACCTCCTGTGGTTACTCCAGAGGTTTTTCCTATTCCTGATGCTATTTCTGATATGATTTCTAAGGAATGGAATAAGCTGGGTACTTCTTTTATTCCTTCTTCAAGATTTAAAAAATTGTATCCTTTATCAGCAATTTCAATAGAGTTTTGGGAAAAGATCCCCAAAGTTGATGGGGCTATTTCTACTCTTGCTAAACGTGCCACTTTTCCTATGGAAGATAGTACTTCTTTTAAAGATCCTTTAGATAAGAAACTTGAATCTTATCTAAGGAAACGGATACTGATTTGTCTAGCATTGTTCGCTTGCTTCAACATACTAATCATTTTATTTGTGATGCCATTTTTGATATTATCAAATTTGATGTTAGATCCATATCTTTAGCTATTTTAGCTAGAAGAGCTTTGTGGCTTAAATCTTGGAATGCTGATATGACATCTAAATCTAGATTACTATCTCTTTCTTTCCAAGGTAATAATTTATTTGGTTCTCAGTTAGATTCTATTATTTCAACTGTTACTGGGGGGAAGGGAGTTTTTTCGCCTCAGGATAAAAAACCTAAGGGTAAATCTAAAGCTTCTAACTGTTTTCGTTCCTTTCGTCAAAATAAGGAACAAAAATCTCATCCTTCCCCCAAGGAATCTGTTTCCAATTGGAAGCCTTCCTCAAATTGGAATAAATCCAAGCCATTTAAGAAACCAAAGTCAGCCCCTAAGTCAGTATGAAGGTGCGGCCCTCATTCCAGCTCAGCTGGTAGGGGGCAGATTAAGGTTTTTTCAGGATGTTTGGATAAATTCTGTCCAAAATCAATGGATTCAGAGCATTGTCTCTCAGGAGTATCGAATAGGATTCAGAGTAAGACCTCCTGTGAGAAGATTTTCTCTCTCACGCATCCCAGCAAATCCAGTAAAAGCTCAGGCTTTCCTGAAGTGTGTTTCAGACCTGGAGTTTTCAGGGGTTATCATGCCAGTTCCAATTCAGGAACAGGGTCTGGGGTTTTATTCAAATCTATTCATTGTCCCAAAGAAAGAAAATTCATTCAGACCAGTTCTGGATCTGAAAATTTTGAATCGTTATGTAAGAGTACCAACTTTCAAGATGGTGACTATAAGGACTATTCTGCCTTTTGTTCAGCAAGGACATTATATGTCCACAATAGACTTGCAGGATGCATACCTTCATATTCTGATTCATCCAGATCATTATCAGTTCCGTAGATTCTCTTTTCTAGACAAGCATTACCAATTTGTTGCTCTTCCATTTGGCCTAGCAACAGCTCCAATAATCTTTTCAAAGGTTCTCTGTGCCCTGCTCTCTGTAACCAGAGAGCAGGGTATTGCAGTGTTTCCTTATTTGGACGATATCTTGGTACTAGCTCAGTCTTTACGTTCTGCAGAATCTCACACAAATCAACTAGTGTTGCTTCTTCGAAAACATGGTTGGAGGATCAATTTACCAAAAAGTTTCTTGATTCTTCAGACAAGGATCACCTTTTTAGGTTTCCAGATAGATTCAGTGTCCATGACTCTGTCTCTAACAGACAAGAGACATTTGAAATTGGTTGCAGCCTGTCGGCTCCTTCAGTCTCAGTCATTCCCTTCAGTGGCTATGTGCATGAAAGTTTTAGGCCTCATGACTGCAGCATCGGACGCGATTCCTTTTGCTCGTTTTCACATGAGACCTCTCCAGCTTTGTATGCTGAATCAATGGTGCAGGGATTATACAAAGATATCACAATTAATATCCTTAAATCCCAATGTTCGACACTCTCTGACGTGGTGGTTAAATCACCAGCGTTTAGTTCAAGGTGCTTTTTTTTGTTCAGCCAACCTGGACTGTGATCACTACAGATGCAATTCTTTCAGGTTGGGGAGCTGTTTGGGGATCTCTGACAGCACAAGGGGTTTGGAAATCTCAAGAGGCGAGATTACCAATCAATATTTTAGAACTCTGTGCAATTCTCAAAGCTCTTGAGTTTTGGCCTCTGTTGAAGAGAGAACCATTCATTTGTTTTCAGACAGATAATATCACAACTGTGGCATATGTCAATCATCAGGGTGGGACTCACAGTCCACAAGCTATGAAAGAAGTATCTCAGATACTTGCTTGGGTGGAATCCAGCTCCTGTCCAGTTTCTGCGGTTCATATCCCAGGTATAGACAATTGGGAGGCGGATTATCTCAACCGTCAGACTTTACATCCGGGGGAGTGGTCCCTCCATCCAGATGTGTTTTCTCAGATTGTTTATATGTGGGGTCTTCCATAGATAGATCTGATGGCCTCTCATCTAAACAAGAAACTTCCCAGATACCTGTCCAGGTCCAGAGATGTTCAGGCGGAAGCAGTGGATGCGCTGACACTTCCTTGGTGTTATCAACCTGCTTATATTTTCCCGCCTCTAGTTCTTCTTCCAAGAGTGATCTCCAAAATCACATGGAACAATTGTTTGTATTGCTGGTGGCTCCAGCATGGCCCTACAGGTTTTGGTATGCGGATCTTGTTTGGATGTCCAGTTGCCAACTACTTCCGTTAAGGCTGGACCTACTGTCTCAAGGTCCATTTTTCCATCAGGATCTCAAATCATTAAATTTGAAGTTATGGAAATTGAATGCTTAGTGCTAAGTCATAGAGGTTTCTCTGACTCAGTGATTAATACTATGTTACAAGCTCATAAATCTGTCTCTAAAAAGATTTATTATCGAGTTTGGAAGACTTACATTTCATGGTGTTCTTCTCATAAATTCTCTTGGCATTCTTTTAGAATTCCTTGAATTTTACAGTTTCTTCAGGATGGTTTGGATAAGGGTTTGTCTGCAAGTTCCTTGAAGGGACAAATCTCAGTTTTTTCTGTTTTATTTCACAGAAAGATTGCTAAACTTCCTGATATTCACTGTTTTATACAGGCTTTAGTTTGCCTGTCATTAAATCAATTTCTCCTCCTTGGAGTCTTAATTTGGTTTTGTGGGCGTTACAGGTTCCTCCATTTGAGCCTATTCATTCTTTGGACATTAAATTACTTTCTTGGAAAGCGTTGTTCCTTTTGGCCATCTCTTCTGCTAGAAGAGTTTCTGAGCCATCTGCTCTTTCTTGTGAATCTCCTTTTCTGATTTTTCATCAGGATAAGGCCGTTTTACGGACTTCATTTAAATTTTTACCTAAAGTTGTGAATGCTAACAATATTAGTAGAGAAATTGTTGTCCCTTCCTTGTGTCCTAATCCTAAGAATTCTTATGAAAGATCCTTACATTCTTTGGATGTGGTGAGAGCTTTGAAATTTTATGTTGAAGCTAATAAAGATTTCAGCAAGACTTCTACTCTATTTGTTATATTTTCTGGTCCTTGGAAAGGTCAGAAGGCTTCTGCTATTTCCTTGGCTTCTTGGTTAAAGCTTTTGATTTATCAAGCTTATTTGGAGTCGGGTCAGGCCCCGCCTCAGAGAATTACAGCTCAGTCTACTAGATCAGTCTCCACTTCGTGGGCTTTTAAGATCGAAGCTTTGGTTGATCAAATTTGCAGAGCGGCAACTTGGTCTTCTTTACATACATTTACTAAATTCTACCGTTTTGATGTATTTGTTCTTTAGATGCAGTTTTTGGTAGAAAAGTTCTTCAAGCAGCTGTTTCAGTTTTATTCTTCTGCTGATCTTTTAAGTTTTTCTTGTCATATAAAGAATAAACTTTTATTTTGGGTTGTGGATAATTTTTTGAGTGGAATATGGCTGTTTATTTTTATCCCTCCCTCTCTAGTGACTCTTGCGTGGAGTTCCACATCTTGGGTATTGATATCCCATACGTCACTAGCTCATGGACTCTTGCCAATTACATGAAAGAAAACATAATTTATGTAAGAATTTACCTGATAAATTAATTTCTTTCCTATTGGCAAGAGTCCATGAGGCCCACCCTTTTTATGGTGGTTATGATTTTTTTGTATAAAGCACAATTATTTTCAAATTCCTTTGTTGATGCTTTTTACTCCTTTCTTTATCACCTCACTACTTGGCTATTCATTAAACTGAATTGTGGGTGTGGTGAGGGGTGTATTTATAGGCATTTTGAGGTTTGGGAAACTTTGCCCCTCCTGGTAGGATTGTATATCCCATACGTCACAAGCTCATGGACTCTTGCCAATATGAAAGAAATGAATTTATCAGGTAAATTCTTACATAAATTATGTTTTTTCTATATTCCAAGTCCTAGGGGGTTCTTCTTGGAAGTGCATTATGTTGAAGGAGTGAATGGGTTGGCACCCGAGCTCTGTTGGGGTGGGTAATCCCCCATTCTTTCATTCCCTGGGGGGCTTGGGGTCGTGTTTGCTTCCCCTGTCTATCAGACATGCCTGTCACTTGGGCTGGTCTGGTGTTTGGAGCAGGATTAAGATCTGTTGCTCTGCAAATTTCATCCTCTGGTCATCGAGGTTTGATGAGCTTTCCTTGGAGGGCTCTGCTTCTTTTCCACGTTTATAACTTTGTGGGAAGGTCTGGAGGTGTCAGCTGGTTAGCTGGATGTCTAGCAAGCTGTAGGTTAGGATTTGAACCTAGCCTCATCTGCTTCCCCTTGCTAGTATATATCAGGATTCTAGATTCATCTTCCGATGTCAGGTGTTGCTGTCAGGGGTTATCCCTATCTGAGTTGCTACATGAGATTGGTATCTGGGGTTCTCGTCTTTAGTTTACAATTTGGATATATTATGCCATTTGCCTTTTTCATGTTATTGCGGTGATGTCAGCAGTGAAAGGAATATGAACGGACTTGTGTGTTCAGTTTGATAAATTGATTTGACACGCTAGTGACACGCCACTGTTGCATGGGGATATGTGCTATTCCTGTTGCTAATAAGTGCATATTTGTTACAACCAACAATTTGTATGTCATCCAGTGTGAACCAATTTTACATTCATCTGATATCTATCATGAAGGTTGGAGTAATGTCTGTTTAAAACTAAATATATATGCAGAGCAACAAAGATTTTTCACACAGGTCTTGCAGGGTTAAGGAGTGTTAAATAGAAGTTTGCATGATTAGCAATTTTTATTCTATTCCATTATAAAGTGAGGTCATAGAATTTAAAGGGCCGGAGAGTATATTTTTTTCTTGGTGGTACATTTTGGGCTAAGTCATACCTTTTTTTACTAACACTATGGAGGAAGGAACAAGTTTTAACAAATCTATCTTTAATATGGAGCACAGAAGAAGTTTCTTTGAGAGAATTTTTATGAAAAATGAAGTTGCAGGAGGGACTGTTAGCTCTCTTAAGGGCTCATTTTTCAAACTCGAAAAATTGTTATTGAATGACTTGAGGCTTATGTGGGATGTGGTATCTTTTGAGCACTATATTGAAGCAAAGAGAATCCCACGTGGGTTGCGCATTAAGAAATACCCATCATTTGATCTTGAGGTTCCAGAATTATTAGAGGAATGGAATGAAGCTCTTACCACATGTTCCTTAAAATTAATGGACATTGCCTATAGAAGAAAGAACCACAAAAGGACCAAGCTCAATGAATAGATTATCTCAGTTAAAAAAGATCTAAAAGCCCTAAAGTCGGATGAGAAATATAAAGAATTTAAATCAGTGTTGAAATCCAAAATAAAGAAATCAGACGAGGAGATAGCTGAAAGGAAAGGCACCAAGTTCAGTCGGGACCTGGAAGATTACACCAATAACAGGGTATATAATTGGTCCCAGTTTCAGCGAAGACCTAAAGGCAAACACTCCAAGAGGGGCTTTGGTAAAGGCCAGAAAAATCAAGCTGGCAATAATCAGAACAAGGCCAAGCAGGATGCTGACACAGATGAAAAGTCTAATTGGGTGCAAAAAGCCATATTAAAGAAAAAAGAGAATAAGCGTCGTGTGGTGTTCTCTTCTACAGAAAACTCAGAAATGGAATCCAACATGTCTGATGATAGTGGAACATCAGCACCTATCTCAGTTTCTCTCTCTTCTTCCTCTTCCTTACTTTCTTCCTCTTCTGTCTCTTCTGGTTCATCCATGTCATTGCATGTGCCGGATGGTGATGCTGTGGGGAGATCTGAGGATGAGGAATTGGAGATGCATACAAAAGAAAGGGACAGTATGGATATCCCTTTAGGTGGAAAAAGACAAGAAGAGCAGGGAAAAGAACAAAGAAAATCAGGAAGAAAAATCAAGCGGAACAAGAAGGACTAACTGTTCTTAATCTTTCGGACACTAAACTAACAACAGAACAAATCACATTGTTGTCTAGGGGATTGGGTTTCGCACCGACTAATACCTTCTCGGCATTTAAAACATTGTTGGACGTCAACAAATTTATTAGAAAGTTGACATTGAGGAGGTTTTTTTCGGTGCGTAATACCAACACCCAATTAAGTGGGATTCAAAATATTAATTTGCAGCCCAGTGAGGTTATCTCCCAAGACGGTACAGGTGATAATGTATATGGGTTTGATACAGAGGTTAATCAACCATTTGATTTTGTAGATAATATCATGTTAGAGGGATTGAGGGACATGGAAGGTGAATATGGCCCTGAAAACAGTGATATCCCCATCCCTGTAAAACAATCTTCCAGTTTTCTTTCATGTAATTAGCAAGAGTCCATGAGCTAGTGACGTATGGGATATACATTCCTACCAGGAGGGGCAAAGTTTCCCAAACCTCAAAATGCCTATAAATACACCCCTCACCACACCCACAATTCAGTTTTACAAACTTTGCCTCCCGTGGAGGTGGTGAAGTAAGTTTGTGCTAGATTCTTCGTTGATATGCGCTTCGCAGCAGGCTGGAGCGCGGTTTTTCTCTCAGAGTGCAGTAAATGTCAGAGGGATGTGAAGAGAGTATTGCCTATTTGAATACCATTGTCTCCTTCTACGGGATCTATTTCATAGTTTCTCTGTTATCGGTCGTAGAGATTTCTTCTCCTACCTCCCTTTTCAGATCGACGATATACTCTAATATACCATTACCTCTATTGATTCTCGTTTCAGTACTGGTTTGGCTATCTACTATATGTAGATGAGTGTCTTGGGGTAAGTAAGTCTTATTTTATTATGACACTCTTAAGCTATGGTTGGGCACTTTATTTATAAAGTTCTAAATATATGTGTTTAAACTTATATTTCCCATGATTCAGGGTAATCAGTATTCCTTATTTCAGACAGTCAGTTTCATTATTTGGGATAATGCATATGAATGATTATTTTTTCTTACCTTAAAAATTTTTTCAATTGACTTTTTTCCCTGTGGGCTGTTAGGCTTGCGGGGGCAGAAAATGCTTCAATTTATTGCGTCATTTTTGGCGCTGACTTTTTTGGCGCAAAAAAATTTGGTCATTTCCGGCGCCCTAATTGACGCCGGATGTTGTTCGTAGTTATGTCATTTTTTTGACTTTTTTTGCGCCAAAAATGTGGGCGTTATTTTTTTTTGCGTCACCGGATGTGGAGTCATACTTGGCACCAAAAAATATAGGCATTAGCGCCAATAATGTGGGCGTCATTTTTGGCGCCAAAAAATGTGGGCGTCATTCTTGTCTCCACCTTTTTTTCACATTATTTCAGTCTCATTTTTCATTGCTTCTGGTTGCTAGAGGCTTGTTCATTTGGCATTTTTTCCAATTCCTGAAACTGTCATTTAAGGAATTTGATAATTTTGCTTTATATGTTGTTTTTTCTATTACATATTGCAAGATGTCTCAACTTAACCCTGGATCAGAATCTACTTCTGGAAAGACGCTGCCTGATGCTGGTTCTACCAAAGTTAAGTGCATTTGTTGTAAACTTGTGGTAACTGTTCCTACGGCTGTTGTTTGTGATGAATGTCATGATAAACTTGCTAATGCAGATAGTAATTCCATTAGTAATAATCCATTACCTGTTGTTGTTCCCTCAACATCTAATGCTCAGGATGTTCCTGTTAATGTAAAATTATTTGTTTCTAATTCTATTAGGAAGGCTCTGTCTGTTATTCCTCCTTCCAGTAAACGTAAACGGTCTTTTAAAACTTCTCATATTTCAGATGAATTTTTAAGTGACCGTCATCATTCTGACTTGTCTGTTTCTGATGAGGATCTATCTAGTTCAGAAGATTCTGTCTCAGATATTGACACTGATAAATCTTCATATTTATTTAAAATGGAATTTATTTGTTCTTTACTTAAAGAGGTGTTAATCTCATTGGATATGGAGGAGTCTAGTCCTCTTGATACTAAATCTACTAAGCGTTTAAATTCGGTTTTCAAACCTCATACAGTTCCAGAAGTTGTTCCTGTCCCTGATGCTATTTCTGAAGTGATTTCTAGGGAATGGAATAATCTGGATACTTCATTTACTCCTTCTCAAAGGTTTAAAAAATTGTACCCTGTGCCATCTGATAGATTAGAGTTTTGGGACAAAATCCCTAAAGTTGATGGGGCTATCTCTACTCTTGCTAAACGTACTACTATTCCTACGGCGGATAGTACTTCCTTTAAGGATCCTTTAGATAGGAAACTTGAATCCTTTCTAAGGAGAGCTTATTTATGTTCAGGTAATCTTCTTAGACCTGCTATTTCTTTGGCTGATGTTGCTGCTGCTTCCACTTTCTGGTTGGAGGCTTTAGCGCAACAAGTGTCAGACCATAATACTCATAGCATTGTTAAACTTCTTCAACATGCTAATAACTTTATTTGTGATGCCATCTTTGATATCATTAGAATTGATGTCAGGTATATGTCTTTAGCTATTTTAGCTAGAAGAGCTTTATGGCTTAAAACTTGGAATGCAGATATGACTTCTAAGTCAACTTTGCTTTCTCTTTCTTTCCAAGGTAATAAATTATTTGGTTCTCAGTTGGATTCTATTATTTCAACTGTTACTGGGGGGAAAGGAAACTTTTTGCCTCAGGACAAAAAATCTAAAGGTAAATACAGGGCTGCTAATCGTTTTCGTTCCTTTCGTCAGAATAAGGAACAGAAGCCTGACCCTTCTTCTAAAGGAACGGTTTCCGTTTGGAAACCTTCTCCAGTCTGGAATAAATCCAAGCCTTTTAGAAAGTCAAAGCCAGCTCCCAAGTCCACATGAAGGTGCAGCCCTCATTCCAGCACAGCTGGTAGGGGGCAGGTTTACGATTTTTCAAAGATATTTGGATCAATTCGATTCACAGTCTTTGGATTCAGAACATTGTTTCACAAGGGTTCAGAATAGGTTTCAAGGTAAGGCCGCCTGCGAGAAGATTTTTTTCTCTCTCGCATTCCAATAAACCCAGTGAAGGCTCAGGCGTTTCTGAAATGTGTTTCAGATCTAGAGTTGGCTGGGGTAATTGTGCCAGTTCCAGTTCTGGAACAGGGTCTGGGGTTTTACTCAAATCTATTCATTGTACCAAAGAAGGACAATTCCTTCAGACCAGTTCTGGATCTAAAAATATTGAATCGTTATGTAAGGATACCAACATTCAAAATGGTAACTATAAGGACTATTCTGCCTTTTGTTCAGCAAGGGCATTATATGTCCACAATAGATTTACAGGATGCATACCTTCATATTCCAATTCATCCAGCTCATTATCAGTTTCTGAGATTCTCTTTTCTAGACAAGCATTACCAGTTTGTGGCCCTTCCGTTTGGCCTAGCAACAGCTCCAAGGATCTTTTCAAAGGTTCTCGGTGCCCTTCTCTCTGTAATCAGAGAACAGGGTATTGCGGTATTTCCTTATTTGGATGATATCTTGGTACTTGCTCAGTCTTCACATTCTGCAGAATCTCATACGAATCAACTTGTGTCGTTTCTTCAAAGACATGGTTGGAGGATCAATTTATCAAAGAGTTCGTTGATTCCTCAGACAAAGGTAACCTTTTTGGGTTTTCAAATAGATTCAGTGTCCATGACCTTGTCTCTAACAGAAAAAGGACGTCTGAAATTGGTTTCAGCCTGTCGAAACCTTCAGTCTCAATCATTCCCTTTGGTAGCTTTATGCATGGAAATTCTAGGTCTCATGACTGCTGCATCAGACGCGATCCCTTTTGCTCGTTTTCACATGCGACCTCTTCAGCTTTGTATGCTGAACCAGTGGTGCAGGGATTATACAAAGATATCACAATTAATATCCTTAAATCCCAATGTACGACACTCTCTGACGTGGTGGATAGATCACTATTGTTTAGTTCAAGGGGCTTCTTTTGTTCGTCCAACCTGGACTGTGATCTCAACAGATGCAAGTCTGCCAGGTTGGGGAGCTGTATGGGGATCTCTGACAGTGCAGGGGGGTTGGGAATCTCAGGAGGCGAGATTACCAATCAACATTTTGGAACTCCGTGCGATTTTCAGAGCTCTTCAGTTCTGGCCTCTTCTGAAGAGAGAATCGTTTATTTGTTTTCAGACAGACAATGTCACAACCGTGGCATATGTCAATCATCAGGGTGGGACTCACAGTCCTCAGGCTATGAAAGAAGTATCTTGTATACTTGTATGGGCGGAATCCAGCTCCTGTCTAATCTCTGCGGTTCACATCCCAGGTGTAGACAATTGGAAAGCGGATTATCTCAGTCGCCAGACGTTACATCCGGGCGAATGGTCCCTTCACCCAGAGGTATTTCTTCAGATTGTTCAAATCTGGGGACTTCCAGAAATAGATCTGATGGCCTCTCATCTAAACAAGAAACTTCCCAGGTATCTGTCCAGATCCAGGGATCCTCAGGCAGAGGCAGTGGACGCGTTGTCGCTTCCTTGGAATTATCATCCTGCCTTTATCTTTCCGCCTCTAGTTCTTCTTCCAAAAGTGATTTCCAAAATTCTAATGGAACGTTCGTTTGTACTGCTGGTGGCTCCAGCATGGCCTCACAGGTTTTGGTATGCGGATCTCATTCGGATGGCCAGTTGCCAACCTTGGACTCTTCCGTTAAGACCAGACCTTCTATCTCAAGGCCCTTTTTTCCATCAGGATCTCAAATCATTAAATTTGAAGGTATGGAAATTGAACGCTTGATTCTTAGTCATAGAGGTTTCTCTGACTCAGTAATTAATACTATGTTACAGGCTTGTAAATCTGTGTCTAGGAAGATTTATTATCGAGTCTGGAAGACTTACATTTCTTGGTGTTCTTCTCATAAATTCTCCTGGCATTCTTTTAGAATTCCTAGAATTTTACAGTTTCTTCAGGATGGTCTGGATAAAGGTTTGTCTGCAAGTTCCTTGAAAGGACAAATCTCTGCTCTTTCTGTTCTTTTTCACAGAAAGATTGCTAATCTTCCTGATATTCATTGTTTTGTACAGGCTTTGGTTCGTATCAAACCTGTCATTAAGTCAATCTCTCCTCCTTGGAGTCTTAATTTGGTTCTGAGGGCTTTACAAGCTCCTCCGTTTGAACCTATGCATTCTCTGGACATTAAATTACTTTCTTGGAAAGTTCTGTTCCTTTTGACCATCTCTTCTGCTAGAAGAGTTTCTGAGTTATCTGCTCTTTCTTGTGAATCTCCTTTTCTGATTTTTCATCAGGATAAGGCGGTGTTGCAGACTTCATTTAAATTTTTACCTAAGGTTGTGAATTTTAACAACATTAGTAGAGAAATTGTTGTTCCTTCATTGTGTCCTAATCCTAAGAAATCAAAGGAGAGATCTTTACATTCTTTGGATGTAGTAAGAGCTTTGAAATATTATGTTGAAGCTACTAAAGATTTTAGAAAGACTTCTAGTCTATTTGTTATCTTTTCTGGGTCCAGAAAAGGTCAGAAGGCCTCCGCCATTTCTTTGGCGTCTTGGTTAAAGTCTTTGATTCATCATGCTTATGTAGAGTCGGGTAAATCCCCGCCTCAAAGAATTACGGCTCATTCTACTAGGTCAGTTTCTACTTCCTTGGTGTTTAGGAATGAAGCTTCTGTTGATCATATTTGCAAAGCAGCAACTTGGTTTTCTTTGCATACTTTTACTAAATTCTACCATTTTGATGTTTTTTCTTCTTCTGAAGCAGTTTTTGGTAGAAAAGTACTTCAGGCAGCTGTTTCAGTTTGATTCTTCTGCTTATAATTTCAGTTTTTTTCATTATTGAGATTAAAACTTTTGTTTTGGGTTGTGGATTATTATTTTTCAGCGGAATTGGCTGTCTTTATTTTATCCCTCCCTCTCTAGTGACTCTTGCGTGGAAGTTCCACATCTTGGGTATTTATTATCCCATACGTCACTAGCTCATGGACTCTTGCTAATTACATGAAAGAAAACATAATTTATGTAAGAACTTACCTGATAAATTCATTTCTTTCATATTAGCAAGAGTCCATGAGGCCCACCCTTTTTTGTGGTCGTTATGATTTTTTTGTATAAAGCACAATTATTCCAATTCCTTATTTTGATGCTTTTGCTCCTTTCTTATCACCCCACTTCTTGGCTATTCGTTAAACTGAATTGTGGGTGTGGTGAGGGGTGTATTTATAGGCATTTTGAGGTTTGGGAAACTTTGCCCCTCCTGGTAGGAATGTACATCCCATACGTCACTAGCTCATGGACTCTTGCTAATATGAAAGAAATGAATTTATCAGGTAAGTTCTTACATAAATTATGTTTTTACCCCGTTCAGTTTAGGGGTCCTGCTTTAAATCTTTACCAGAAGAGGGTAGAAAGAGAAATTTTAGCTTTAGAAGACACTGTGAAACAAAGGAAGACAGTATGGTCTAATTTAGCCAGAAAAGAAAAGGCTGCCTTGGCACTACTTGAGAATAATACTAACCTGGTTATCCGAAATTCGGACAAAGATGGCAACGTAGTCGTTCTTAATAAGAAGGACTATGTGCAAGAGAGTATCAGGCAACTCAATGACCCTTCTACTTATAGGAGGTTAGACTCTAATCCAATGCACTTATTTAAGGCCAAATTGGTTAGACTACTGGAACAGACTATTTCCATTGGACTCCTCACCAGGGAACAGTTGGAATGTTTTCCATTACTTACCTAAAACGCATAAAAGCCTGACCCAACCCCCGGGATGACCTATTGTCTCGGGGATTGGGTCTTTGCTTGAGCCCACCTCAGAGTGGATAGATTCTATCTTGCAGCCCCTGGTGAGGGGTCTTAAGAGTTACTTGTGAGATTCTACACATCTCCTACAATTGCTAAAGAACCTTAAATGGGAAAAGGAGTATAAGTGGATAGTGGTGGACGCCACTGCACTTTACTCGAGTATACCCCATCATATGGGGATACGGGCAATTAGGCATTTTTTGACAAACATACAAGATTCACTGAGGAAGTAAAGTTTGTATTATGTGAAGTTATTGAGTTTCTATTGAAACATAATTTTTTTATGTTTGACAGGGAATTCCACATACAGGTTTGCGGAACTGCCATGGGGGCTAAATTTGCCCCCTCATTCGCAAACCTGTATGTGGGATTGTGGGAGGATCTTTACTTGTACACTGAAAATAATCCTTTCAAAGAAAACATAGTTTTCTATATGCGTTTTATTGACAATTTGATATTCATAGTCAGGGAACCATTTGTGTATGAAGATTTCCTCGCCTATTTGTGTCAAAACGAGTTTAATCTAAAGTTTGTGGGAGATGTGTATGAAACAGTGGTGAACTTCTTGGATCTTACTCTAAATGGAAATGTTGAAACTGGTGAGGTGATTAGTGACACTTATCATAAGTTGACAGCTGGGAATACAATCCTACATGCTGGATCATGTCACCCACCGCATTTGGTACAGTCTATTCCCAGGGGTCAACTTATGAGACTTCGAAGAAATACCAATTCAGACAGTCTTTTTGACGCACAAGCTAAGACCCTCATTGAGCGCCTTAAATCAAGGGGTTATGATGAAAATCTCTTGGATCAGGCTTTTAATGAGGTGAGACAAAAATCCCAGCAGGAATTAATTAGAGGGACCAGGAAACAAAATATTATAAAACATGATACTGTAGTATTCTCAACTGAATACTCTAAACAATATTATCAGGTATGCTCTATTTTGAGGAGGAACTTACATTTGTTGGAAAATGATGATGTTCTAAGACCAATTATTGGTTCATGCAAATTTGTGCCGAAAAGGGCACCCACATTGTCATCCAAGCTGTCCCCTAGTCTAATTTGTTCCAAAAACTCTGATAGGAGTGATTGGATTAGGAGAAGAGGAACTTATAAATGTGGCCATGGTTCTTGCATAACTTGTGGTTTTGTGCAGGTGGGAGATGGATTCAGGAGTAGCCAGACAGGAGAAGAATTTAAACATAAATTCTATGCCAATTGTAGAACCACCTTTGTGGTCTATCTCCTGGAATGCAAACATTGTAACCTGCAATACACAGGTCAAACGAGTAGGGAACTGATGTCCAGAGTGAGGGAACATGTTAGGGACACCAAGGAGTATGTAAAGGAATCAGCGATAGCTAGGCATTTCAATCTGGTACACATGACCAATATTTTTGATATGAGGTTTCAGGTAATAGACCGTGTTATGTTTCCACCTAGGGGTGGTGATAGGAACAGGTTGTTGCTAAAGCAAGAATTGTATTGGATATACAAATTGAGAACTATAACCCCCCCCCCCCTAGGTTTAAACCATGAATGGGATATGAGTTATTTTGTAGAATAATTAATTTGGTTTATTGTTCTATTTAGTAATTAATCTATCACCTATATGGGTTGTTATTTTTATATTTATATTTTCATCTATCCCCTATATGGGCCTTTTGTATCTATCCCCTATATGGGCTTTTGGTTTAGATTATATATATGTTTTATATTTTGCATTTGATATATATATATGTTTACTAATATGTACTACACATGTCCATTGGGAGCTAAATATAACACAAATGTAACAAAAGTATAACATTATTAAGTCTTCCAGCAATTTTGTTATACAACAGGTGGTGTAAAAAGATGTTTTACTGATCCTACTAGGGATTGGCATTTATTTTCCAACATAGTTCACAGTAATTTAAAGAGTGTTCCAAGTTTATAAGTTTATATGAGAATACTGTTTGCTCTGTAATTATGAGTGGGATAATGTCATTTATCTTGGTCCCACTTGAGTTGCTTGTTCATTTGTTCATTTGTTCCTTCTAACATATGCCATATACAGTGTTGGTAAAGAGGTAGATTTTGCTATGTATTTTTAACATTTTGCAGTTTTTAATATGTAATTGTCTTCAGGTGTTCTGTGCCTTTAAATAGGCTATGAACACTGAACAAACTCACCCTATGATTAAGTGTACTGCCTGTATTTTAAATGAGTAAATAAAGATTCAATTCTTTTATCTTTTTTTCTTGGATGCACTTGTTTTCACTCCTTATTGAGCAGCTGCCTATCCATATTGTTCTGTGCATATTTGCGGCTGCACCGGCCGTTTTCGGCAACCTGCTCCCCTGCTACCTGTGTAAGTTGGTTTGCTCTGCCCTTCTTCCCTGGATCTAGCTATCACTTCCGCGTTTGCAGCGGCTGGAGTTTTGGAAAGTTCTTGTCTTCAGTTACCTTCTAGGGTTGGGTGTTGCCTCCCTTGTTCTAAGAGACTGGGGTGGTCTTGTCCAGCTTGGCTCTCTGGGTTTTTTTTTCCTGCGTTCTTGAGGCTCTTTTAGGTCCTTGTTAAGGTTTTTGTTGTACCCTATTTATGGTTCTCTGGTATCCTTTATCGATGTCTTCTCTGTGTCTTTCTCCTATTTGAGCATACGGTTGTTTGATCCCCTTCTTTAATAGGGGTTTGTTGTTCAGAAACCGACTGGCATTTGGTGGTTTCTCTTGGAGGCTGTTGGCTCAGGCGAGTCCAGTTCCTGCTGTCTCTAACAAGGCTAATGGACTATCTGTGGGTCGGTGTCCTTGGGCCTTTTTCCTTTTTCAAAGTTTTTTTCTTGGCTTCGGACAAAGCTGGGTTTTTTGCAGTATGGGTTTTAGGCTTGAAGGCCACCTTTTGTACCCTCCCGTTTTAGCATTCAGTGTCCTCTATAGCTTGGGTATTGTTTTCCCAAAAGTAATGAATGCAGCTGTGGACTCTTTCTGTTTATGAAGAAAAACATAAATGATGTTTACCTGATCATTTCCTTTTCTTCAGAGGGAAAGAGTCCACAGCTCCCCGCCCGTAATGTTTTTGGGGGAGCGTCGGTTATATTTGTTCTTCTGGCACCTTTTCACCCTATGCTTCTTCTACTGTTCCTTGTTCCTCAGCAGAATGACTGGGGGATGGGGGAAGTGGGAAGTGGGAGAGGTATTTAAGCCTTTGGCTGGGGTGTCTTTGCCTCCTCCTGGTGGCCAGGTTCTTAATTCCCAAAAATAATGAATGCAGCTGTGGACTCTTTCCGTCTGAAGAAAAGGAAATTATCAGGTAAGCATAATTTATGTTATTGCATCTTATTTTTTTACAATTTTTATTTTTCCATAGCCGAGCAGCACCATTCTGTCCCTAGTTACCATAGCAACTGAGTGTGTTGAACACCTTTCTACCAAAGCTAAGTGTGCTTTAGAGCTGCAACTAATGATTATTTTCATAATCCATTAGTTGGTCGATTACTTTTTTCGATTAATCGGTTAAAAAAAACACTCAACAATATACCATTTGTAAAAAAAATATAATTTAATGAACAAACATACTATGTTTGGTTTAACAGAGTATTAAAAAAACTGCCTTACTGCAGAAATACAAATAGTTAAACTTTTTATCTTACCAAGTTCACAAACTTGTTTATTAATCATCATGACTGCAGGGTGGGAGGGATTTAATTGGATGGGATTCAGCTTTTATATTAAAAGAAAAGAAGATCAACTGCTGTGCTGTGAGTGCTTCTGTAACTGTTAGGAATTTAGCACAGGGGTGTGAGGAGATCGCGGGCACCGGGTTGCATGGAAGGGGAGGGGCTAAGGTCTGGATCAAGTTAGTAACTTAACTTGCTGGGAGCCAAGGGGATTAACATAAGCTCTGGTGGTCTGAGTCTAACTGTTTGTTTTTACAACACTCCTTCCTGTGACTGCTTTTGTAATAACTGTTAGGAATTTAGCACAGGAGTGTTAGGAGATGTGGGCACCGGGTCGCATGAAAGGGGAGGGACTAAGGTCCGGATCCCAGCAAGTTTCTAACTTGATCTGGACGTTAGCCCCTCCCCTTCCATGCGACCCGGTGCCCCGCGATCTCCTCACACCCCTGTGCTAAATTCCTAACAGTTTAGAAGCAGTCACAGGAAGGAGTGTTGTAAAAACAAACAGTGAGATCCCCAGAGATATGTTAATCCCCTTGGCTCAAAGCAAGTTACTAACTTGATCCGGACCTTAGCCCCTCCCCTTCCATGCGACCCGGTACCCGCATCTCCTAACACCCCTGTGCTAAATTAGGAAGGAGTGTTGTTAAATCAAAAAGTGAAGCTAGAAGCTAGTACTATTACCCACCTTGCAGCAAATAAATGAAGTCAGGACTCAGAAGTCTATCGCACTGTCACACTGACAATACACTTTTCTCTTTCTCTTCCGACACGTCTTCTCTGATCCACAACACGTCTTCTCTTTACTGCTCTGAAAAGAGACACTCCTTCTCTAGTGTGGCTGCATGCAAGCAGCCCAACCAATCGATAGACCAACTAATCGATAATGAAAATCATTGACAACGATTTGCATTATCGATTATTATCAATTTAGTCGATTAGTTGTTGCAGCCCTAGTGTGCTTATTGAAAATCAACTGAAGTAAGTTTCTTCAGCTCATTTATGTTGCTCATGCTTAGATTTTTTATCGCATAAAAATCAATCTAATAATGTTTCTATTTGTACTAATGCATCTAGTGTCTCCTCCTTACAGAGATGGATGCAAATGGCGTACCTCCAGGTATGAAAACGTTTATTGCTACTGCCATTATGAAGGCTCTAGCTGCACTACCACCTTCAAATAAGTGAAAAATATCAGTTCAAATGTTACTTTCTACTAGTAATATAAGTACAGGTGGCCCTCAGTTTACACCGGTTCAATTTGCGCCGTTTCAGAATAACAACCTTTTTTTTCAGTCATGTGACTGCTATTGAAAAGCTTTGGAAAGCAATGCACTAATTAAAATAGCCAGTAGGTGGAGCTGTGGAGTTTTAAATAACTATATCCTTTACCTGCTTCTAACTTCGAGTTATGGGAAACTGTTCCCAAAGTTGATGGGCCTATTTCCACTCTTGCTAAATGCACTATTGTGCCTTTAGAAGACAGTATTTATTTTAAAGACTCTTTAGATAGAAAACTTGAATCTTATCTAAGAAGGGCATATTTACATAATGGCTATATTCTTAGACCAGCTATATCTATTGCTGATGTGGCTGCTGTTTCCTTTTTCTGGTTATACAGTCTAGGTCAGCAGTTGTCCTCTAACCCTGAATGTTCTAATCTCTTGAATTTACTTCAATATGCAAATAATTTTATTTGAGATGCAGTATTTGATATCATGAAAATTAACATCAAGAATGTGTCTTTAGCTATTCTTACCAGAAGTGCTTTATGGCTTAAATCATGGAATGCTGATATGGTATATAAAAAAAGATTACTATTTCTTTCCAAGAAAATAAATTGTTTGGGTCTCAACTGGATTCTATTATTTCTACTATTACTGGAGGTAAGGGAGTTTTCCTTCCCCAGGACAAAAAGTCAAAAGGGAAATTTAAAGCTCCAAATCTTTTTTTGATCAGAACAGAAAACTGACTCCTACTCTAAACCCTCTGGCTCAGTCTGGAGACCCTCTTCTAATTGAAAAAAATCCAAGAAGAATAAAAAACCCAATTGAGCCTCTAAGACCTCATGAAGGTACAGCCCCCAACCCAGTATTACTGGTAGGGCAGATTAAACCTTTTTCCGAAATCTTGGTTATAATCTGTCCCTGGATTCAAAACATTATTTCTCAGGGATATCGCATTGGATTCAAAATACAACCTCTTACAGGAAGGGTTTTTCTCTCCCATATTCCAAAACATCCTATGAAAGCTCACGCTTTTCTCAAATCTGTCTCAGATATGGAAAATATGGGAAAATGTGTTCCAGTTCCTTTACAGGAACAGGGGATGGTATTTTATTCAAGTCTCTTCATTGTGCCAAAGAAGGAAGACTCTTTCAGACCAATTCTGCAACTGCAGACTCTAAACAAATTTGTAAGAAATCCAACTTTTAAAATGGAAACTATCAGTACTATTCTGCCTTTTTTTGTTTTTTCCCCCCAAATATCTTTTTATTGAATAGAAATGCATAGTACAATAGTATCAAAGCAACGTTATAACAAAATATACCATGAGCAAAATGTGCTCAAAGATCACTTTCAATAGAGACATACATTTCGCTTACTAGAATAGTTAACAGAAGAAAGGAACATTTGAACTTGCAAGTCAACTGTACGTCATCTCATATCATTGTGTATAAAGAAAGCAAAAACAAGAAACCGGGCACTCATTAGCCCTAATAGGAAAACGAGTAAAGATGAGCCAACTTGGCATAAGGACTAGATTTCCAGAAAGCTTGATGTATAAAGGTATAAAGGTCAAATTAGATTACACATATCCCGCATGGGGAGAGTAAGGGAGAAAGAGGAAAGAGAATAGAGGAGGAGAAAAGGGGAAGAAAGGAAGAGAAAAAAAAAAGGGGGGGAGTGGGAGAATTCTGAATGGGAGGGGGAGGTCACCTAGACTCCCTCCCTAAGGTTCGACTATGGAACAGCATTGCAGACAGGTCCTTATTATCCGAGCTCAAGCCAGTCAGACCACGTCTCCCAGTAAGAGTCAAGAGTGTTATTTTCCCCAGCTACAAATCTTTCCATGGTTGCAAAGTGGACTATTCTGCCTTTTGTTCAACAAGGTCACTTTATGTCCACAATGGAATTACAGGATGCTTACCTTCATATCCCAATTCACCAAGAACATTACCAGTTCCTGAGGTTTTCTTTTCTGGAAAAACATGATCAGTTTCTTGCTCTCTGTTTGGTCTAGATACAGCTCCAAAAATATTTACCAATGTTGTCTTTGCCCTTTTTTCTCTGTTCAGGGTATTGCGGTATTTCCTTACCTGGACGATATCTTGGTACCAGCTCATTCTTTTCATTTAGCAGAATCTCACATGAAACATTGATTGTTGTTTCTTCAAAGGCAAGTTTAAATTTACCAAAGAGTTCCTTGATTCCTCAAACAAAGGTCACCTTTCTAGGTTTCCAGATAGATTCAGTGTCCATGACTCTTTCACTGACAGAAAAGAGACAAATAAAATTGATATCAGCTTGTCTGAACCTTCAGTCTCTTTCATTCCCTTCACATGTTATCAATGCTTTTCTTAAGAGAAATTTCTCAATCTCACGTTGTGCGGTACGCTATACCGCTGAAAAATTGGCCTTTGTGCGCAGAATGGCAGGTCTTCCGTATTACAAGTCGTGGCAGTACGGCTATACCACTAGCATTTTAGCCTATACTGCAACTCTCCATTCCGCACTCAAAAAATGGCTTTTGAGTGTGGAATTTTCAGCTCACTCATATATCAGGTTGTGCGGTCCGGCTATAAGGCAAAAACTCATAACAAAAATGTTACAAAGTACACTTACATCCATAAACCTCCTATTAACTCCTAAACCACCATCTCCTGCATCGCAAATACTATAATAAACTTATTAACCCCTAATCCACCACCCACCCACATTGCCAACACTAAAATAAGGTATTAACCCCTAAACAGCCTAACCCCCACATCGTCAACACTAAATAAACCTTTTCACCCCTAAACCGCTGACCCTCCACATCGCAACTACTATATTAAAGCTATTAACCCCTAAACTGCTGGTCCCCCGCATTGCAACTACTATAATAAAGTTATTAACCCCTAAACCACCGGCCTCCCACATCGCAACACACTAAATTAACTATTCACCCCTAAACCTAACACCCCCTAACTTTAAATGAACGTTACAATATAACTATCTTAAAATAAATAAAAACTTACCGGTGAAAAAGTTTAAACTATAAATAAACCTAACATAATTATTTTAACAAAATAAAATAAATGAAAAATAAAAGAACTAAGTTAAAAAATTAAAAAAATCCTTACACTAAATAGCTTTATTATAGCTTTATTATAGTAGTTGCGATGTGGGGGGTTGGCGGTTTAGGGGTTAATAGCTTTATTATATTAGTTGCAATGTGGGGGACCGGCGGTTATGGGGTTAATAGCTTTATTATAGTAGTTGTGATGTGGGGGGCTGGCGGTTTAGGGGTTAATAGGTTTATTTTGGTGTTAGTAATGCGGAGGGCGGCGGTTTAGGAGTTAATCACTTTCACCTAGATTAGGAGTTTTGCATTAGGGTAAAAAAGCAGCGTTGGCCGGTCCTAACGCTAGTTTTTTACGCCCGCTAGTATTATGAGTTTCCCTAACGCAACAAAAATATCCGTCTCCGCTGAAATCATTAACGTCAACCCAGACCCAGTAGTTAACATATACCGTGAAAAAAAACATCCACGAATCACAAAAAAAACATTACACAAACTACACTTACACTCATACAAACACTACACTATATTTATTTTTTAGATTTTATTTTTTCATGTCAAAATCGAACGGATCAAAGTTACGAGATCTCGGGTGTTTGAAAAAAAAAAAAAAGCTGCACAAATCCATTTTCCATTGACTTACATAGACAGACGGGAACGTAAACTCATATACCTACATCTAACTACAAATATTATCACATACATACACTAATCAATACATACAAACAATATACAGCACATTACATACACAAATAAGATTTTTATTAGGAAATAAACACGATTTAGCTACTTTTTCACACAACAACATGACGTCACTCACTTTACGCTCAAAACAAGTCTTGGATTTTATTTCTACACACATTTTTCTCCTCCATTGACTTCTATGGGGAAGACGTGCTCGTGCACACGACAGCCAGATTTACCTAACGCATGGAAAAAGCGTAGACAAGAAAACTCGTAATACTAACATTAAAATTGTGAAACAAACTCATTCTTTCTTGCGTTAGTACCGCTATGACAAATAGATCAAGAAATGGCTATTTCTCTATGGAGTTATGGCTTTTACTTCTGTGAAATTCATTGCAACATCAAATTGTTATAGAAATTTACATTATATCAACTACAAATCACCATCAACAATACAAAATATTTTTGATCAATTACATCAGATTTAAACGGACAGAAAAATAATTTTAACATCTCATTATTCACAAACATTAGACAATTTGAAACACCTCTCATTTACCTCTATTATTGCATTTCATTTATTCAACTCATATGCTTGCATGAACAGCATATCTACATAGGCTTAACACATGATCATTAATGGATGCACATACATTACTTTTATAATTCACTCATACATGTGCATTGATATGATGGCCAAAAAAACACATTAGATTATCTCTATGAATCATGAAACATAAAATAGGGATTTTACTGTCCCTTTAACATCTTGATTAACTCAGAATATACCATTAGGAATTACGTACAATAAGAACTTCATTAGAACATATTACAGCTGTCACTTTTTGGGAAGGACCAACAATGCTATACTGCTTTATATAAGTCAGCATATGTGGGAGAGAATCACAATATATACGTATATGTACATAACACGCATCACGCAACCACAAAGCACACATTTATATTTTTAATCAGCACACAATAACAATGTAGTAAAATACAACAACAGAATGAGGATTTGATAACTAGACAGGCAGGTTGCTAATATGATGACATCATTAGAAGCTTCAACCATACACATTACAGCTTTAGGACTGTACCGCCCCTTTCAGAAGTTTAGCACTCAATACTACATATACGTAAACGAGAGTTTGGAACATCATTATTATTGCGATTTTAATGGGACGCGTAAAATATTGACATCTCGCAAATCACTTATATATACAATATTATAGAAGTCAGCCAGAAGATCTTCATTATTATTGCGATTTTAAAGGGACGCGTACAATATTGACATCTCGCAAATCACTTATATATACAATATTATAGATGTCAGCTGTTACTTTATCGTTTACAAACAATATTGCAGCAACATTGATCCATCAGATTCTATGCCATTATACACAAGTATGCACTTTCATTCATGTTAGCCTGGACGTGTACTTTTTACTATAAGATCGCGTTTAATAAGTATTTATTACGCATATGAACAAACATTACAAAGATGCGCTGTATATGTTATATTTTACACTTTCACATTGCGATTCATTGGGGGAAAACAAAATTTCAGCAAACACCTAAAAAAAATCGCCCACTTTGAAAGCATTTGCGCCGCTCACATACAATCAAGTGTATACAATCAGCAATCATTACAAACTCGCTACCATTGGACTAATTGCACTATAAATCCCCCAAACAACATGGCCAAAGCGTCCCTTGTGATCGACATTGTATCAAATTGCTTTTGTGTTTTTGCATACTTTGTTACTCCTTGCGCATTTGCTCTGCTGTTTGGCTTTGTGCTGCTTAGCTTGGCAAATATGGATGATGCTCAGTTAGATGCTGCTAGTGCTGTTGCACGAGTAGTGGTCAATAGAATCGGTGGCTCCAAGAGAGACAAAGGGCTTGTTTGGTTCGAGGTCCTCCTGTTCACAGGGTGAGGCCCACCTTGGACAACATGAGTGACTTCGAGGTTTATGACAAGTATAGGCTCAATCGCTAACAGCTCATTGGCCTTTACAATGTTCTTAGACCTCATATGGAGCCACGTAGACAGATGCGAACGACAATCCCTGGTATGACCAAGATGCTTAGTTGCATACATGTCCTGGCCTCCGGGAGTTTTCAATATGGAGAGGGGTACATGCATGGGCTTGCTCAGGGTACTTTCTCTGTGGTTTTTGACAACTTTCTGGACGCCATGGTACGAGTCAGTAAGCATTACATAGGATTCCCTCAGAATTATGGTGATTGGAGGCGCCTGAAGAGGGAATTCTTTGAAATAGCTGGAATGCCCAATGTCTTGGAAGCAATAGATTGCACCCACATTGCGCTGCGTGCTCCTGAACATGACCAGCCCTTCCGAAATTGCAAACACTTCCATAGTCTCAACGTGCAGTTTGTTTGTGATGCACGGATGCGGATTATGCAGGTGTGTGCAAATTTAGGCGGGGCTTGTCATGATGCCCGCATCCTCAGACAGTCATCCCTGTGGCGGCAGTTTGAGGGAAGACAGTTTCCACCTGGGTGGCTCGTTGGTGAGTATTTGTGCACAACATGATTAATTTATTAGACAATTGCCACTGTAGTCTTAAAAAAAAAGATATGTAGCATGTCTTAGCTTAAATGGGCAGCTCTAGGATGCAATTTAACCATTTATGTCTCTTTTATCAAATGTCTAGTTTTAGCTCCAAACAGATATGTAGCATGTCTTAGCTTAAATGGGCAGATAGAGAATGCTATTTAACCATGTCATTGTCTCTTTCCTCAAATGTCTAGTTTTAGCTTCAAACAGATATGTAGCATGTCTTAGCTTAAATGGGCAGCTCTAGGATGCAATTTAACCATTTTATGTCTCTTTTATCAAATGTCTAGTTTTAGCTCCAAACAGATATGTAGCATGTCTTAGCTTAAATGGGCAGATAGACAATGCTACTTAACCATTTCTTTCTCTTTTAGCAAATGTCTGGTTTATGCGAAATACGCATATGTAGCATGTCTTAGCTTAAATGGGCAGATAGAGAATGCAATTTAACCATGTCATTGTCTCTTTCTCAAATGTCTAGTTTTAGCTCCAAACAGATATGTATCATGTCTTAGCTTAAATGGGCAGATAGAGAATGCAATTTAACCATGTCATTGTCTCTTTCCTTAAATGTCTAGTTTTAGCTCAAAACAGATATGTAGCATCTCTTAGCTTAAATGGGCAGATAGAGAATGCAATTTAACCATGTCATTGTCTCTTTCCTCAAATGTCTAGTTTTAGCTCCAAACAGATATGTAGCATGTTTTAGCTTAAATGGTCAGCTCTAGGATGCAATTTAACCATTTCTTTTTCTTTTCGCAAATGTCTGGTTTATGTGAAATATGCATAGGTAGCATGTCCAAGCTTAAATGGGCAGATAGAGAATGCGATTTAAACATATAATTCTTTTTTAAGGAAAATATTTATTTTAGGGGATTTTCGTGTACACAAATGAAAAGTATTTGAATATAATAATTATAAATAAATGTTTAATATTTGTCATTTTGTTATGTTCATTATTTATAGGTGATTCTGGTTACATGAGCCGGCCTTGGCTCATTACGCCTATACGTAACCACACAGACGAGGCCCAGGAGCGCTATAATAGGGCGCTAAAGCGGACTAGGGGTGTAGTGGAGAGGATTTTTGGGCTCCTCAAAATAAGACTAAGATGCCTGGACAGGTCTGGAGGAGCCCTCCAATACAGCCCTTGTAAGGTGGCAAAGATTGTTATAGCCTGCAGCGTCCTGCATAACATTGCACAGCGGACTGGGATGCTGCAGGCCGTCCAGGCGCCCCAATGCCTCCTCCAAGATGAGGAGGACGATCCTATTCTAGAGGGGCCATTCCGGGACGAGGGGCTCAATGTCAGAGCAAACATCATCAACCGCTACTTCAGATGGTAAATAGTAGAAGTTAGATAGGAGTATTGCGACTATGTGTGAATTCTAGGGAAATGAGAAGTAGAGAATTGTGCAAACATGTAATGATTGTTCATCAAATGATTATAAATATTTATTTTGATTATTATAGGTGATGCTTCTTGCATTGGGTCCTGTAACGACTTCGCCACCTGGTTTTTAAAGACATCAGCTGGTAAGTATAAATAATGTATGGACTGTGGCTGGCGGGAATTTTGCACAATCACCCATCATATGGCATACATTTGAAAAAGTAGTATTTAGTTTACAAATTAATAGAATTTTGGATAGTCAGAAAGGGATCCTATAGCAAGACTATATGCTTCAAAGTCATATTCAAAGTCACACATCAGAGGATAGGTCTGCACAATCTATGACTCATTTTCACACTTGATTTATAGAACATAACACAAGATGCTACACACGCTTAGTTAGCTAGTGATATAAATAGTTTCAGAAATGGGAGGGGGGTAGAGGGGCAGAGCTAATTCCCACACTTCTATTAATTCTTTGATTTTCACTTTTTCTGCCATTAGGGAGATGACTTCATTTTAAGACTGAAAGTGAAGAATTCAAGACTGAAAGTGAAGAATTCAAGACTGAAAGTGAAGTATCCCAGACTGAAAGTTAAGATTCCAAAATTGAAAGTGATGAATACCAATGTGATCATGTCTGTCATTGTCTTTCAAATGTGCTGACCTTGAAAACCATACAAAGACACGTTCACATGGTAAATTGCAACAATTTTATGGACTAAGGCTGTGGATGCATCCTATTGGAGACACTTAGATTATTTTTCTTTTAGATGGTATTTCACAATCCTCTATTTTGAAAATGATGAATAAGACACCTAATGAAGAAACTGTTATTTTGAAGATAATTGCCTTTCAAAAACCATACATCCAGGTTAGTTTGCACAATGCATGCTAGTTAATAATCACAGGAGGAAGAATGTTAAAAGAATTAGGAATAGATACATGGCCTATATTAGAATATTTTTATTTTAGATACATTACCCCTACTTTGTGCTAGAGAGGACTCACATTCTGACCAATCAGACAAAGAAATACATTTTTTAGTTGATATAGAGGTATATTATTTGAATGGACATGAAATATTACATTCAATTATGTTCAGCATACAATATAAATAGATTTTTTTTTTTGAGAAATATTTTTTTATTGAAGTTGTGATAGATATTAACAAACAGGGTTCGCCTTTAAGCCAGTGTAACATCAGGATAAATAATACATTGCCTATGAGCTAGGATTATCTACAAAGCAAAATACACATGTAGGAAGTAACTCACATATCAAACCTGAAAATGGCATTGGGCAATGATTTAGGCGAAACAGAATAAAACTTCATTTTATATAATGCTATGAATAAATGATCTCCACAATAAAATAGGAAGCACCCAATAAGTTATCTAAGACAGCAATATCCGCCTGTGGAGAGTTGGCATGTGCATCGACCACTCTTGGGCCGATGTTAGCGGGGAGGGAAAAAGGGAAATCAGGGGGCAAGAGCTGCTCTAAGTGGGATGGGGAAGGGAAATAAGGGGGGGGTGGAGCCTCATATAATACCAAGATAGTACAGTGCAAGGAGTACAGGAGAGTCATATTGTATTATTAAAAAGACTAAACTGCCAAGAAACAGCTTGTTGCTTGTTAAATTAATAGTGAGGTATAATTATGATTGATATTCCTAGAAAACTTCTAGATATAGCGGTGATCTAGGACCTATTTAAATATTGTACGCAATACTCTACATAAACTGTAGTGGCTTAATTGTTCCCCTACTAAGTCTGACTAGTATAGAGATACATGAGATAGACAATAATAGTTTGTGGGAAGAGCTATAATTATTTACTACCTACCTCACAACAACAAACGGAACCACATAGCAGTTGTAAAATTTAACATTTTGTCCAACATAGGTATAGCAGTTACATGTGACCAAATTTGTGTATGAAGGTATGTTAGAGAACAAAGTGAGCTTTTATGCTTAAGATATGGTAAAGTGTAATAAAGGGAAGAGGTAACAAAAAAGCAGGGGTATCTCTTGTCAAAATTATGTGTAGGGGGATTATTGATATATATAAATTATAGGGCGTAACTTGACATACAGTCTAAGAATACCCACAAAGATCTTAGGTACCCTATCATGTATTCCCCTTCGCATCCATAAAGGCCTGATAGATCTCTCACACCTTGTCACATGGGTAGTCAAGGAAATCAAATAGGACTTCAAATGACTTGACAACTTAGTTAATATATGTTGCTGGGTGGTGGGGACATGAGCGTGTTATAAACTGTGTATTATGAGTTTGGATGCTATGGCAACCTGCTAGTGTGTATATAAGACCCAGTCCTCAGGAGATATCCATTCCAACCAGAGTTGAACTGTGGACCACTGTATAGTTAGGGGGAAATCTGCACTTCATTTACATAAGCAATAGTTACATCTGCAGGTACACAGTATAGGGACAGCACTGTTCCTAATAAGACAGAAATCCTATGGTATTTTTAAATCTATAGCACAATAGGAAGAGAGATGATCAATCTAGGTAGTATCCCAGAACCAAATAAAATGAACTCTGCAATTGGGTATATTAGAGGGTATGTGTAATACATTAATTTGCACATAACATAGGGCAAAAGTTCCCGAGGCCATGATATGAGCATCTCTAAGAAACACAAGCAACAACCTCCCTGTAGGGAGAGTGCTTCAAGGTGTATTAGATCATATGAGGGTAACGAGTAGTGTGAGGCTAATGCTAATTTATCAGGCAAAGCATGCCAGTCGCCAGAGGTATCTAAATGTTAACTAACAACAGGTTAGCATATGATAAACATAAAGATAATGATATAAGATAAAATGAAACTTAACCATATATGAGAGTATAATAAAGATCAACTAGTCCCAACAGGGGAATTTCCCGGTCTTTACCATACATGAGTTATTAGCATATATCGGCTGCTAAGACCATTAGTACAGTTTTAGTCTTTCTTTTGTAGAGAGTGTCATGCAGACTGGGGGTACAGACCATCCGGCATTGCAGCCATCATTAGTGTCCTCCAAACCAGATACTTCCCTGCAGTTGCCACTTACAAAAATCCATGTGGACTGTATAATAATATAAAGATTAAGTCCAGCTGTGAACAGTCTCATAAAGAACGGACTTTAAAGTGGTCCATCAAATCAAAAGTGGTGCCTTCTATTCTCTTACCCAACTCCAGATCGGATTGCCAGCGGTGAAATGAGTTTCCGGGGCAAAGAGATTATTACATTATAGGACTGGGGACATCTCGGTAAGAAGCGGTACCTGGAGTCTGGGTATGCGCCTGCATACTGAGCTATCTTGGACAGGCTCCGCGACTCTGGGATAGATGGTGTCATCACAGCTCCATGCAAATGATTTCCAGAGACAGAGGCGGCATACCAAGCGTGGGCAAGAGGAGGATGGTGAGTATGTAAGGCCCAAGATGGCGGCGTTAGAAGCGTGCTCACTGCAGTCGGGCTCACAGTCTCTTCGAGTTCCGATTTCCCCTGAATGGAGAGAGCTGGCGGACGATCTATCTCACAAAGCTCAGAGCACGGTATGTCACTGCCAGAGTGAGTATCCCGAACACGCTCAACTGTGGTCTGATTTCCCTCAGCGCGTTGTACCTGATCTGCGGCCTCCTCTGAATGGATTGCCTGCGGGGTAAGCCCTAATAACATTGACAGTAGGTCATCTTTCAGGCTTTGGAAGTGTTGTGCTAGGCGTTGCTGGGTACGTTTTTCCCAAGTTTCAAGGGCTACCGCAGCCTCCATATTGTTGAGGTATAGGTTCTAACCGGTACACCTGCGTGGGACAGCCTGAGAGCAGGTTTCAGCGGTGTACTCCTTGATTGAACTACCTGTGACTTCTAATAAAATATTACAGGTATTATTAGTCTTCTAGTGTATTTTAGAGGAAGTTTAGGCTCTGTTTATGCTAAATAAATCAGTTAATGGTATCTATGAGCCAGGAGCTACACACACGTCTAGCTGTCTCGGAAGTTGGCTCCGCCCCCCATAAATAGATTTTTATAATGTGATATGCATTATTTTGTCTATTTTAAAATGCTAATGTTTAATTCTAAGACTGATTAGACAATATAATGGTATTTCAAATTATGGATGGATATAGATTTCATGTATGAACCTTTTTTTAACCCCTTAATGACAACTGACGTACCAGGTACGTCATGCATTAACAAGCAGTTAATGACAATGGACGTACCTGGTACGTCAGTTGTCTAAGAGAGTGCTGGAAGCGATCGCAATCGCTTCCAGCAGCTCTCAGGGTATTGCAGTGATGCCTCCATATGGAGGCATCCTGCAATACCTTTTTAGAAGACTCCGATGCAGAGAGGGCCACTCTGTGGCCCTCTCTGCACCGGTAGCGATGGTGCCGGTTCGTTGGTGGGTGGGAGCGCAACAGGGAGGCGGGTGGGCGGCCCATCGCTACCCGGCATCCGGTTCCTAGAAGTGCAATGTGCACGCCGGGTGCCGGGAGCGTGCGGGGGGCGCGCGTGCGCGTGCATTAGCTGGCCACTGACACCAATGAGGAGGGAAGAGGGGGGGGAAAAAATATATATTTTTTTAAATAATATAAAAGGATCTGGGAGGGGGAGGGGGAGGGGGGTAGGGGTATTGTGGGGGGCTGCTACACTACAGAAAACCCAAAAAAAAAGCAAAAGAGCAAAAAATACTTTTGTTTTTGGGCAAATTGGGTACTGGCAGACAGCTGCCAGTACCCAAGATGGCCGCAATTAGATAGGGGAGAGGGTTAGAGAGCTGGGGGGGGGGGGGATCATGGAGGTTGGGGCTAAGGCAGGAGTCCATAACAGCTAAAATATTTTATTTTTTTTATAAAAAAAAAAAAAAAAAAACTCCTTTTATTTAGTACTGGCAGACTTTCTGCCAGTACTTAAGAGGGCGGGGACATTTGTGGGGTGGGGGAGGGAAGAGAGCTGTTTGGCAGGGATCAGGGGGTGGGATGTGTCAGGTGGGAGGCTGATCTCTACCCTAAAGCTAAAATTAACCCTGCAAGCTCCCTACAACCTACCTAATTAACCCCTTCACTGCTGGGCATAATTTACGTGTGGTGCGCAGCAGCATTTAGCGGCCTTCTAATTACCAAAAAGCAATGCCAAAGCCATATAAGTCTGCTATTTCTGAACAAAGGGGATCCCAAAGAAGCTTTTACAACAATTTGTGCCATAATAGCACAAGCTGTTTGTAAATAATTTCAGTGAGAAACCTAAAATTGTGAAAAATGTAAAGTTTTTTTTTTATTTGGTCGCATTTGGCGGTGAAATGGTGGCATAAAATATACCAAAATGTGCCTAGATCAATACTTTGGGTTGTCTTCTAACAAAAAATATATACATGTCAAGGGATATTCAGGTATTCCTGACAGATATCAGGGTTCCAATGTAACTAGCGCTAATTTTGAAAAAAAGTGGTTTGGAAATAGCGAAGTGCTACTTGTATTTATGGCCCTATAACTTGCAAAAAAAGCTAAGAACATGTAAACATTGGGTATTTCTAAACTCAGGACAAAATTTAGAAACTATTTAGCATGGGTGTTTTTTGGTGATTGTAGATGTGTAACAGATTTTGGGGGTCAAAGTTAGAAAAAGTGTGTTTTTTTCCATTTTTTCCTCATATTTTATTATTTTTTTTGTAGTAAATTATAAGACATGATGAAAATAATGGTATCTTTAGAAAGTCCATTTAATGGCGAGAAAAACGGTATATAATATGTGTGGGTACAGTAAATGAGTAAGAGGGAAATTACAGCTAAACACAAACACCGCAGAAATGTAAAAATAGCCATTGTCATTAAGGGTAAGAAAATTGAAAAATGGTCCGGTCATTAAGGGGTTAATATCCAAACCAAAAATATACATGTTAGAGCATAGACACAAGATGATTTAACAATTATTCTATTTAATGAATATTTTAAGACGTGTTCATGAAATAACTAATGTTTATAATATTTTTCTTTCTTTTTCAGAGTTTCATCTGTGATGAATTACCTTTTTTTTTAAAAAAAAACAACAAAAAAACTTTAATTTATTTTCTTGTCAATAAATTTTTTTCATACAATAGCTTCTATTTTTTTGTATTAAAATACATATTCTTAGAGACATATCTCTCTCACTGTAAGATTTGAAGAAATATATCCGTCTAATCTGACAAGTAAACAAAATATTACTCCCATGACTGTTAGTCATCTATTTGACAAGCACATGCTTGATATCAAATATAATAATTTTGGTTAATTTATTGAATGAAAAATATCAACACAGCTTATTCAGATAATGTTAAAGTCAAGTATCTTTCAACAATTTAATTTTGAGTTAAATACATCTATGCTTTTATTGTGTGATTTATAGATGTTAACATCATAAAATGTTTATGACGAGGATATGTAGTCTAAATTATACTGAACAACTTTGTTCATTTCACTTTTAAGAAAGGAAAGTGTTTAACTTACATTAAAGTGACAGTGTAGTTGAATGTTCGATTTACATTCTAATATCTGTAATCTTCCTTATGTATCCAAAAACATTACACTAAATATCAGTTATTCAGCTTTAATTAATTTATAGGTAATATGTTTTAAATCATCTGTAAATGAAAAGTAAGTTAATTTCATATTTAGACCATGCTAGTTATTGTATGCCATAGTGATTACTTTTCATTTCTAGTGGAGTCATTTGAAGGGTCAGTTAACTATAGATATATCAAAAGATACCTTACCTGTTGGATAGATATCACATATATATATGTATTTTCATTCCCCTTTAATTTATTTCTACAATGTTAATCCACATATTCCTAATGGTTTTGTCCTTAAAGGGACATAAAAAAAAATCATTTAGTGAATCAGAGATATTACAAATTTTTTATTTTAAATTTAAAATGTACTTTTATTATCTAATTATATTCAGTCTTAAGATATCCTTTGTTAAACAAATAACAATGCACATGGGTTATACAATGACATAAGGCATCTATGTGCAACCAACAATCAGCATCAACAGAGCCTATCTAGATATGGTTTTCAGGCAACAATATCATTTAAAAAAAACTAATGAGATAATCAAAATAAATATGACGTTGTTTTAACATTGTATTATCCATGTAAATAAGTAAAGAACATATAGCTTAATGTCCCTTTAAGGTAAAGCTGGATAAATACAGCCATTAGAAGTTATTTCATTCACAGTGGGGCAATCAATACAGAAGGTAATACAAATATGCTTGATTCTCATGTTATACTAAGTTTCGGTTTATGATCAGCAAAGCATTACTGGGAAATGTCTACTAAATTGTGGGTGGCCAACAATGCATATTTACAATGTTTAGACAGATGTATTTAGATCAAGTTCAAGATTGTATATTAGCTCATGAAAGGGACGGTAATTAAAAAGCGTTTCTTTCTGGATTCATAAATAAAATATAATTTTAAACATTAACATTTAATTCTATCATTGATTTTAATTAATTCTTTTGATATTATTTCCTTTACAACCATATCTAGATATGCTCAGTAGCTGAAGATTGGTGGATGCACAGAGATGCCGTGTGTGATTGGCTCAAACATGTGCATTTCAAATTCTTCTGTTAAGGATATTTAAAGAATAATCTAAATTGATAGTTACATTTTAAAGTATAATAATGTATTCTCACTCTGGATCATTTTAAGAAAATATTTGTGTGTAATGTCCCTTTAAAAATAAAGACGCCATTGCCCCAATAACAGATGTGAGCAGTTCAGACAAATACAAGCTCAAGGTTTATTTACTAATAATAAACAAATGTGTATTTTAACATTTATAAACAGATTATCCAAGTTCCGGACATTATAACCAGAAATTACGCATTTCAGAAACATCGCGTGGGAAACGTATCTTGCAACATGAGATTCGCATCTTTAAAAAATTATATTCTAATGTCACGCAATAGCACACAATCGATGTGCATTATAAATAGATTTAATAGAGAAATGTCAATACTTCACAATAAGTCACAAAATTTATTTAATAAACAATAAATACATACAATTTTAAATTTGTATTAGTAAAACTTATTTGTATTAAAGAACCTGATCGATATTAAACATCGAAATGTGTACAACATTTACTAATGTGACTGGATTATATTTTTTAAAAAAAAGAAAAAAAATATTTAATGGATCACGTATATTACATCTGCGTCACACATATCTGCATAACATTCCCATGAGTTACAAAAAAGTCTACATGAAAAATGTAGTAACAGCACCCCCAGGAGGTATGTGTATGGAAGTTACTAAGATATGAAACATTAAGGAACAACCAATCAGAGTTCATCACACAAACATATCTAGAGTCATTATGGTCTCACAGACATGATAACAACATTTCTAAATATTATAAAATCAGATGTACAGATACCATGTCCCATGGTGCATCTCATGTTTACTTCACCATATAAAAGTCCATTACACGTTGCCATCTTTGTCAGTTCTCTAATGCCTGCTGGCAGTTAAATATTTGTTATATATTATATATATATATATATATATATATATATATATATATATACACCCATACAACTCGGCAGGCATGACGTCTCCCAGGTTCACCAAGCTGGAGAGTGCTGCACTGGTCAACGCCGTTGATGACTTCTATCCTCAGCTGTTTGGGAACAAGAAGAGTTTGACGAAGCAGAGCATTAAGAAGGCCCTCTGGGCGTCTATCACCAATGATGTTAATTTGGTGTTGGGCGTCCAGAGGAGACAGGATCAAATCATGCGGAGGTTCGGGATATGAGGTTGCGTCTGCACAAAAAAGTCGACCTCATAAGGGAGTGGGTACAAGCCCGTAAGAGAGATGGCAAGAAAACTAAGCCACAACGGAAACTCTACCTACTCCCTTATGAGGTGACTTTATGCGAGCTCCTCAATCTCCGGGTCCCCCGCAGATTTAGATCCTCTCGCTCCTCTGCCTCTTCTTCTTCCCTCCCAGCTGCTGGATCAGAAAGTCCTGACCCGGAGGCCAGTGCAGCTGCTTCTCCGTCCGGTGGCCTGGGAGAGGACCAGAGAGAATCTGAACCAGGTAAATATCCGACTTCAGATAATATATTAATATTTGATTTTTAAGAAATGTGTATATAGTCATATATTCAACCTATATAGATCTCACAACACACGCTACATATGATGTTTAGATATCTGAATTTAGAATCGTCACACATGAAATAGAAATGATGTTTCTTGTGCTCTACAGAATATGCGTCACAGAGCGAAAATGGAATTGCGCATCCGTGAAATCACTATCATCCGCCATTTCATACATTGACTATCAAATCATAACACAGTTCTAAATATTATTTGTTATTGTTCAATATTAACAAATATCCAATTGTAAACTCGTAATACACCCAATTGCAAATAGATTTGAAGTCTTTAGAAATGATACTACTATAGCTAAATCAATTCTGAATCATGGATGCGTAATTCTGCTTGGAATCATTGCGCAATGATCACGAAAGATAGAATTGCGCACACACGTGAACATGTGTTTGCTGTAACTGGCATCACTTTAGACATGTTGGTCAAATCACAGATGCGTAATTCCGCTTGGAATCATTGCTCAATGATCACGAAAGGTAGATTTGCGCACACACGTGAACATGTGTTTGCTGTAACTGGCATCGCTTTAGACATGGTCATATCACGGATGCGTAATCCCGCTTGGAATCATTGCGCAATGATCATGAAAGATAGAATTGCGCACACACGTGAACATGTGTTTGCTGTAACTGGCATCCGCTTGGAATCATTGCGCAATGATCATGAAAGATAGAATTGCGCACACACGTGAACATGTGTTTGCTGTAACTGGCATCGCTTTAGACATGTTGGTCAAATCACGGATGCTTAATTCCGCTTGGAATCATTGCGCAATGATCATGAAAGATAGAATTGCGCACACATGTGAACATTTGTTTGCTGTAACTGGCATCGCTTTAGACATGTTGGTCAAATCACGGATGCGTAATTCCGCTTGAAATCATTGCGCAATCATCACGAAAGATAGAATTGCGCACACACGTGAACATGTGTTTGCTGTAACTGGCATCACTTTAGACATGTTGGTCAAATGTATACGTTAATTAGTATATATAGGAAGAATACAGTATCCTTATTTACAATCTTCTACATTATAAAAGCTATACTAGCAAGATCAAATAAACAATGAACTATCTCTATCAATTGTTGAGAATGCAAGAAGAGACAAAATGAATTAAAGCTACAGTCAACAACATAAAAGATTGAAAATAAGAATACAGGATCTCTTTATTTAGACATTAATTGAGGAAACAATGAACTCATGTAAATACAAATAGCTTTGTACTTTGTCAATTAGAATTGAAAAATCATATTGTTTGTCTCCATGACCTGATTTGTATTAATGATATCCAATCCTTATTGAATATTTTACAGATCTTGATGTTGGTGCTGGAACCTCAAGCCAGGGTTTGTCACAGCATGGTATGTCTCATATTAATTTACCTTTGTCTTACAAACCTGCACATAACATTACATAATATATTCACATTGATCGATATTTATATGGATACTCTAATTATTTTTTCTGGTTATTTTAAAATAAGAATCATGAATCAAAGTTGGGATTACATTGTAATATGAATCTAAAATTATGAGTATTTGAAGATATCCCTTCTATTCTTGATAGCTTCATTTTAATGTAAGCTTAGGTTCCTGCCCATTTTATATTCTGCCCCTGTGTAGTGCTTGAGATTTTTTGGATACATTTAGACAACACTAATCCATTTTTGAAAATGTGCAGATTTTAAAAATATACATTTCATATGTTTTTGGGTTTATTTTTATCATTAAAGGGACATGAAAACAAACATTTCACTTTTAGGATTTAGACACGTGATTTACCACAAATTACAAATTTGACTACATTAGATAAATTGCTTCAGTCGATTGTTATCCTTATTATAAAATCATATCTAGGTCGGCTCAGGATCAGAAATGCATTACTGGGAGTAACCAGCTGATTGTTTGATGCAGAAAATTGCCTATTTCTTTCATGTAATTAGCAAGAGTCCATGAGCTAGTGACGTATGGGATATACATTCCTACCAGGAGGGGCAAAGTTTCCCAAACCTCAAAATGCCTATAAATACACCCCTCACCATACCCACAAATCAGTTTTACAAACTTTGCCTCCCATGGAGGTGGTGAAGTAAGTTTGTGCTAGATTCTACGTTGATATGCGCTTCGCAGCAGGCTGGAGCCCGGTTTTCCTCTCAGTGTGCAGTGAATGTCAGAGGGATATGAGGAGAGTATTGCCTATTTGAATTCAATGGTCCCTTCTACGGGATCTATTTCATAGGTTCTCTGTTATCGGTCATAGAGATTCATCTCTTACCTCCCTTTTCAGATCAACTATATACTCTTATGTACCATTACCTCTACTGATTCTCGTTTCAGTACTGGTTTGGCTTTCTACTACAGGTAGATGAGTGTCCTGGGGTAAGTAAATCTTATTTTTTGTGACACTCTAAGCTATGGTTGGGCACTTTTATATAAAAGTTCTAAATATTTGTGTTTAAACATTTATTTGCCTTGATTCAGGATGATCAATATTCCTTATTTCAGACGGACAGTTTCATTATTTGGGATAATGCATATGAATTATCAATTTTTTTCTTACCTTTTAATTGACTTTTTTCTCTGTGGGCTGTTAGGCTCGCGGGGGCTGAAAATGCTTAATTTTATTGCGTCATTTTTGGTGCAAAAAATTTCTTTGTCATTTCCGGCGTCATACTTGTCGCCGGAAGTTGTTCGTGATTGCGTCATTTTTTTGACGTTTTGCGCCAAAAGTGTCTGCGTTACCGGATGTGGCGTCATTTTTGGCGCCAAAAGCATTTAGGCGCCAATAATGTGGGCGTCTTTTTTGGCGCTAAAAAATGTGGGCGTCTTTTTTGTCTCCACCTTTTTTTCACATTATTTAAGTCTCATTTTTCTTTTGCTTCTGGTTACTAGAGGCTTGTTCATTGGCATTTTTTCCCATTCCTGAAACTGTCATTTAAGGAATTTGATAATTTTGCTTTATATGTTATTTTTTCTCTTACATATTGCAAGATGTCTCAGATTGACCCTGGATCAGAAGCTACTTCTGGAAAATCGCTGCCTGATGCTGGTGCTACCAAAGTTAAGTGCATTTGTTGTAAACTTGTGGTAACTGTTCCTCCGGCTGTAGTTTGTGATGAATGTCATGATAAACTTGTTAATGCAGATTCAATTTCCATTAGTAATGTTCCATTACCTGTTGCTGTTCCATCAACATCTAATACTCAGGATGTTCCTGTTAATATAAGAGATTTTGTTTCTAAATCCATTAGGAAGGCTATGTCTGTTATCCCTCCTTCCAGTAAACGGAAAAGGTCTTGTAAAACTTCTCATTTCTCAGATGAATTTTTAAATGAACATCATTCTGATTTGTCTGTTTCTGATGAGGATTTTTCTGGTTCAGAGGATTCTGTCTCAGATATTGACACTGATAAATCTTCATATTTATTTAAGATGGAATTTATTCGTTCTTTACTTAAAGAAGTTTTAATCGCTTTAGAAATTGAGGATTCTAGTCCTCTTGATACTAAATCTAATAAGCGTTTAAATTTGGTTCTTAAACCTCCTGTAGTTCTTCCGGAAGTTTTTCCTGTCCCTGATGCTATTTCTGAAGTAATTTCTAGGGAATGGAATAATCTGGGTAATTCTTTTACTCCTTCTAAAATATTTAAGAAATTGTATCCTGTGCCATCTGACAGATTAGAGTTTTGGGACAAAATCCCTAAAGTTGATGGGGCTATCTCTACTCATGCTAAACGTACTACTATTCCTACGGCAGATAGTACTTCCTTTAAGGATCCTTTAGATAGGAGGATTGATTCCTTTCTAAGGAAGGCTTATTTATGTTCAGGTAATCTTCTTAGGCCTGCTATTTCTTTGGCTGATGTTGCTGCAGCTTCCACTTTTTGGTTGGAGGCTTTGGTGCAAAAAGTGTCAGATCATAATTCTCATAGCATTGTTAAACTTCTTCAACATGCTAATAACTTTATTTGTGATGCCATCTTTGATATCATCAGAGTTGATGTCAGGTATATGTCTTTAGCTATTCTAGCTAGAAGAGCTTTATGGCTTAAACTTGGAATGCTGATATGTCTTCTAAGTCAACTTTGCTTTCCCTTTCTTTTCAAGGTAATACATTGTTTTGTTCTCAGTTAGATTCTATTATTTCAACTGTGACTGGGGGGAAAGGAACTTTTTTACCTCAGGATAAAAAATCTAAAGTTAAATATAGGGCTGCTAATCGTTTTCGTTCCTTTCGTCAGAATAAGGAACAGAAGCCTGATCCTTCCCCTAAAGGAACGGTTTCTGTTTGGAAACCATCTCCAGTCTGGAATAAATCCAAGCCTTTTAGAAAGCCAAAGCCAGCTCCCAAGTCCACATGAAGGTGCGGCCCTCATTCCAGCACAGCTGGTAGGGGGCAGATTACGATTTTTCAAAGAAATTTGGATCAAATCGATTCACAGTCTTTGGATTCAGAACATTGTTTCACAAGGGTACAGAATAGGTTTCAAGGTAAGGCCTCCTGCAAGAAGATTTTTTCTTTCTCGCATTCCAATAAATCCAGTGAAGGCTCAGGCTTTTCTGAAATGTGTTTCAGATCTAGAGTTGGCTGGAGTAATTGTGCCAGTTCCAGTTCTGGAACAGGGGCTGGGGTTTTACTCAAATCTATTCATTGTGCCAAAGAAGGAGAATTCCTTCAGACCAGTTCTGGATATAAAAATATTGAATCGTTATGTAAGGATACCAGCATTCAAAATGGTAACTATAAGGACTATTCTGCCTTTTGTTCAGCAAGGGCATTATATGTCCACAATAGATTTGCAGGATTCATATCTACATATTCCGATTCATCCAGATCACTTTCAGTTTCTGAGATTCTCTTTTTTAGACAAGCATTACCAATTTGTGGCTCTGCCATTCGGCCTAGCAACAGCTCCAAGGATTTTCTCAAAAGTTCTCGGTGCCCTTCTCTCTGTAATCAGAGAACAGGGTATTGTGGTATTTCCTTATTTGGACGATATCTTGGTACTTGCTCAGTCTTCACATTTAGCAGAATCTCATACGAATCAACTTGTGTCGTTTCTTCAAGAACAAGGTTGGAGGATCAATTTACCAAAGAGTTCATTGATTCCTCACAAAAAAGTAACCTTTTTAGGTTTCCAAATAGATTCAGTGTCCATGACTTTGTCTCTGACGGACAAGAGACGTCTGAAATTGATTTCTGCTTGTCGAAACCTTCAGTTTCAATCATTCCCTTCGGTAGCCTTACGCATGGAAATTCTAGGTCTTATGACTGCTGCATCGGACGTGATCCCCTTTGCTCGGTTTCACATGCGACCTCTTCAGCTCTGTATGCTGAACCAGTGGTGCAGGGATTATACAAAGATATCACAGTTAATATCTTTAAATCCGATTGTACAACACTCTCTGACGTGGTGGATAGATCACCATCGTTTAATTCAAGGGGCTTCTTTTGTTCTTCCAACCTGGACTGTGATCTCAACAGATGCGAGTCTGACAGGTTGGGGAGCGGTATGGGGGTCTCTGACAGCGCAAGGGGTTTGGGAATCTCGGGAGGCGAGATTACCAATCAACATTTTGGAACTCCGTGCGATTTTCAGAGCTCTTCAGTCATGGCCTCTTCTGAAGAGAGAATCGTTCATTTGTTTTCAGACGGACAATGTCACAACTGTGGCATATATCAATCATCAAGGGGGGACTCACAGTCCTCTGGCTATGAAAGAAGTATCTCGAATACTTGTATGGGTGGAATCCAGCTCCTGTCTAATTTCTGCGGTTCACATCCCAGGTATAGACAATTGGGAAGCGGATTATCTCAGTCGCCAGATGTTGCATCCGGGCGAATGGTCTCTTCACCCAGAGGTATTTCTTCAGATTGTTCAAATCTGGGGTCTTCCAGAAATAGATCTGATGGCTTCTCAACTAAACAAGAAACTTCCCAGGTATCTGTCCAGATCCAGGGATCCTCAGGCGGAGGCAGTGGATGCATTGTCGCTTCCTTGGAAGTATCATCCTGCCTATATCTTTCCGCCTCTAGTTCTTCTTCCAAGAGTGATTTCCAAGATTCTAAAGGAGCGTTCGTTTGTTCTGCTGGTGGCTCCAGCATGGCCTCACAGGTTTTGGTATGCGGATCTTGTTTGGATGGCCAGTTGCCAACCTTGGACTCTTCCGTTAAGACCAGACCTTCTATCTCAAGGTCGGTTTTTCCATCCGGATCTCAAATCATTAAATTTGAAGGTATGGAGATTGAACGCTTGATTCTTAGTCATAGAGGTTTCTCTGACTCCGTAATTAATACTATGTTACACTCTCGTAAATCTGTGTCTAGGAAGATTTATTATCGAGTTTGGAAGACTTACATATCTTGGTGTTCTTCTCATCATTTTTCATGGCATTCTTTTAGAATTCCTAGAATTTTACAGTTTCTTCAGGATGGTCTGGATAAAGGTTTATCTGCCATTTCTTTGAAAGGACAAATTTCTGCTCTTTCTGTGCTGTTTCACAGAAAGATTGCTAATCTTCCTGATATTAATTGTTTTGTACAGGCTTTGGTTCGTATCAAACCTGTCATTAAGTCAATTTCTCCTCCTTGGAGTTTGAATTTGGTTCTGGGAGCTCTACAAGCTCCTCCTTTTGAACCTATGCATTCTCTAGATATTAAATTACTTTCTTGGAAAGTTCTGTTTCTTTTGGCCATCTCTTCTGCTAGAAGAGTTTCTGAGTTATCTGCTCTTTCTTGTGAATCTCCTTTTCTGATTTTTCATCAGTGAATTCTAACAACTTTAGTAGAGAGATTGTGGTTCCTTCATTATGTCCTAATCCTAAGAATTCTAAGGAAAGATCATTACATTCTTTGGATGTAGTAAGAGCTTTGAAATACTATGTTGAAGCTACTAAAGATTTTCGAAAGACATCTAGTCTATTTGTTATCTTTTCTGGTTCTAGGAAAGGTCAGAAGGCTTCTGCCATTTCTTTGGCATCTTGGTTAAAGTCTTTGATTCATCATGCTTATGTTGAGTTGGGTAGAACTCCGCCTCAAAGGATTACAGCTCATTCGACTAGGTCAGTTTCTACTTCCTGGGCATTTAGGAATGAAGCTTCGGTTGATCAGATTTGCAAAGCAGCAACTTGGTCTTCTTTGCATACTTTTACAAAATTCTACCATTTTGATGTATTTTCTTCTTCTGAAGCAGTTTTTGGTAGAAAAGTACTTCAGGCAGCGGTTTCTGTTTGATTCTTCTGCTTATAATTTCAGTTTTTTTCATTATAGAATTAAATTTGTTTCGAGTGTGGATTATTTTTCAGCGGAATTGGCTGTCTTTATTTTATCCCTCCTCTCTAGTGACTCTTGCGTGGAAGTTCCACATCTTGGGTATTTATTATCCCATACGTCACTAGCTCATGGACTCTTGCTAATTACATGAAAGAAAACATAATTTATGTAAGAACTTACCTGATAAATTCATTTCTTTCATAATAGCAAGAGTCCATGAGACCCACCCTTTTTTGTGGTGATTATGATTTTTTTGTATAAAGCACAACTATTCCAATTCCTTATTTTTTATGCTTTCGCACTTTTTTCTTATCACCCCACTTCTTGGCTATTTATTAAACTGATTTGTGGGTGTGGTGAGGGGTGTATTTATAGGCATTTTGAGGTTTGGGAAACTTTGCCCCTCCTGGTAGGAATGTATATCCCATACGTCACTAGCTCATGGACTCTTGCTAATTTGAAAGAAATGAATTTATCAGGTAAGTTCTTACATAAATTATGTTTTTCATTGGTTCAACGCATGTGTTCATATACCAGTAGTACATAGTTGCTCCTTTTAAAAAAAATATAAGACAATGAAGCAAAATAGACACAAAAAAGTCTATTTGAAAGGTTTTTTTTAATCACAGGCTGGATTTTTAAAAAATAAAATAACATACTATTACACATTTTGAGCTTCCTGTCCCTTTAAGAGAGAAGGATAATTAAAGATTCATGATGATATACTTAAATTGCAAATTTGATTGTAATTGCATGCTCCATCATATTCATTACATCAACATATGGACTCGACAATTCATTAACAGCGACATTGTCAAATAAAGATATTTTAATATTAAAGGGACAATGAACACAAATTATTTATGTTGTCCTTCAGATAGAGCATGCAATATTAATAAACATTCTCATTTACTCCTATAATCATATTTTCGTTATTCTCTTGTTATCTTTATTTGAAAAGCAAGAATGTAAGTTTAGATGCAGGTCCATTTTTTGGAAACACCCTGGGTTGTTATCACTGATTGGTGGATACATTAAATGACCAATATTTTATGAACCAAAATATTGCTTAGCTGCCTTCTTTTTTTACATAAATAAAGCAAGAGATTGATAATAGTGGTAAATTGATAATAGTAGTAAATTTGATAATAGTAGTAAATTTTAAATTTGCTTAAAATTGAATGTTCAATTTGAATCAATGAATTTAAAAATTGTGGTCAGTGTCCCTTTAATAATCAATATATTCAGTCATCCTTACATTGTTTTGATGAAACAATATTAATATCTAAATCACATATTCACTCTTGGACTTACTTTATAGATATAAGCATACTCTAACAGCACCATGATGACATATTTTTAATAATAACTTCTGTTTTACATTGTGATCAATATGTGTTGTGTCCTAAAATATATTACTGTACATTGCACAAATGGATCTATGTGCCACATGGCTTCGGTTCGATTTGTCAAAAGTTGTTATTCAAAGTGTTGTTAGTGTGTATTATCTTAAAAAGATTGATCAATAGGTATATTTAAATAGGCAATAGAATCATATGAGATGAATTATCTGTCTAATATAGTAAGAGATTAAACATATGTTAAAAACATCATTTTCTTTAGAATCACCTTGATTAACTCATGCATTTATTGTTCATATTAGTGATCTATTTTTCACATTTCTAAGTATCTTTTTTTGACAATTCTAAACTGATGGTATTTAGTGATGTCCAAACTGTGTTCATTAATATATATCTATATCATTAATAGATGTAGTTGTTGTGGGGAGCCCAGAGGGATCCAGCACCGACGATGAGCTGCCTTTGCAGGCTTTGGGTAAGTCCATTGACTCATTCATATGTCATTGAAGGTGTATTTGTAATAAATATTATGATCACGATTCTGATGAAGCATTACATTTGAATAAAACAGATAATTTACTCCTCTGATTATATATCTATTTATTTTTAATTTTGAAAGATTAAGATCTCAAAGCTTCTTAGTCTACATCTTTGTGCTTCAGAACATGGATAGCATATGTTTCTTTTTAGTATAAATTTAGACAACAATCATCAAGTGATACACACATGAGAACTCTTAAATGTTCCATGTACTCTGCTGTTGAGATATTTGTAAAAATACAGACATCAAGAATAACAAATCTAATGTCATTTGTATGCTCCATCAAAATGATGGAATTCCTAACTTTGGTTCAGTATATCTTTAATGCAACATTGATGTGTGTCCTTGAGCAACAGTAACATATGTTATAATATCTGATATTAACGTGTACACAACATGTTATGTTTTACAGAGATTGATGTAACATGTGAGGCAGAGGAGGAAGTGGCTCCCTTGGAGTCTGATGGTATGTCAAATATATATAACATGTATCAAACATGTATTATTGTTTTAAAACATACTCTGGAAGAAAACCAAAGTCTACAGCTTTGGCACTTTAAAAATTATTATTCCATTATTTGTACTGCCCCCCTTTCTATATCATGCAGCATGAACATATGTTTGTATTTTTCATTCATTTATGTATGATTTGTCATTAATGACATCATGATGACACATGCATATTCCATGCCAAACCACAATAATCATCTTCTGATTGTACAGACAGTCATTGCTATTCATCTGAGTGCCTAGATGCAGACCATATCCTTATGTCATCATTGTTTATAAATTCCAAACCACTTCTAAGTATGCATAAAACATAATCATGTTTAAATGCCTTGATTTGATTTCATGATGTATGAGATGTTAATATATTTTTATTATATATTTCAGATGGAACCTCCACTTCTCGTCATCAGCTTCCCCACCCTCCCCAGGTAGAAGCCCCTCCCCAGGTAGAACCCACTCCCGGCCCTTCCCATTACTCCTGTCCCTCCAAAAAAACGCCCCTTTGTCCTCCGTTGCCGCTCTCCCCGTATTTCCGCCCGTACTGCTCCCCCACCTGCCCAGCCCCCAACTCCCCAGGCCACTAACTCCCCAGCTGTATGGGCTACCCCAGTGTGGCAGTCCATCCCTCCCCCTTTCATTCCCCAGCCCAATCCCATCCCTCCCCCCTTCATTCCCCAGCCCAAAACCATCCCTCCCCCCTTCAATCCCCCCAGTCCCCACCTTCATTGTCCTGGGTGTCGGATCTTCCTTCCCAGACACAGTTGTAAGTATCATTCTAAATCCAAATTATAACATTTTTGATCTCGTATCACTCCATATACCAATCACCACTACTTGGATAGAACAATAGAAAATTAACTTTTTAGTACCTTATCTGTTCTATAACCCACTGGGAGTGTATTTTCTTCTGCTTGCTGTGTTTACACAGCTTGGCCTTGAGGCCAAAAGGTTTAAGGATAGGTGTGGATACCACAGGCTAAATAAACTATTTTGAATGCCAATATAAGGACAATGGAAATACTTATAAACAGTTTAATACACTCAAGCAGGTAAAGTGTATCATTGTGAACCAATTAAAGGGGAGAACATTTTTGATTAAACTGTCCCTTTAATGGTTTATGTCTGAAGAACATATTTAATGTGTAAATGTTCTAGATAGAATATTTAATTATAATAATGATTTGTCTTTATTATTACAATGTCTCTTTGCTCTCTTTTTATTATGTTCTGTAATTATCATTAATTTTCTTTTTTTGCTTTATTTTAGGTTGTGACTCAGCATAGCTGACGCTAGAGGCTCTAGCTCGTCTAGAGCAGGCCATGCTGAGGAACAGTCTGTTTCTGGGAAGGATGCATGACATCATTTATGCCCAGCTATGGGTTCAGCGTTCGACTCTACAACGTATGATGCATGTAGAGTCAATGCTTGAATCCGTAGTTGGACATGTACAGGATGATGAGGGTAATGCTGATGACCCATAAGTGGAGGATCCGGAGATGCTCCGAGGGCGCAGATACGAATCTTCCGTCCACATGTTACTTTGTTTTTATTTATTGTTGCTGTTTGTCCTTTTTTTGTTATTTGTTGTGCCTGTTGCACTCTTTCACCTTGTCAAATGTCTCCCATGGGGTTGTGTTGGGCCTTGTCAACTCCCTCCAAGGACTGTGATGCACTATGGCACCTTGTCAAATGGCTCAAATGGGGCTGTGTTGGCCCTTGTCAACTCCCTCCAAGGACTGTGATGCATTATGGCACCTTGTCAAATGGCTCCAATGGGGCTGTGTTGGCCCTTGTTAACTCCCTCCAAGGACTGTGATGCACTCTTTTACCTTGTCAAATGGCTCCAATGGGGCTGTGTTGGCCCTTGTCAACTCCCTCCAAGGACTGTGATGCACTCTTTTACCTTGTCAAATGGCTCCAGTGGGGCTGTGTGGGCTGTGTTGGCCCTTGTCAACTCCCTCCAAGAACTGTGATGCACTCTTTTACCTTGTCAAATGGCTGCAATGGGGCTGTGTTGGCCCTTGTCAACTCCCTCCAAGGACTGTGATGCACTATTTTACCTTGTCAAATGGCTCCAATTGGGCTGTGTTGGCCCTTGTCAACTCCCTCCAAGGACTGTGATGCACTCTTTTACCTTGTCAAATGGCTCCAATGGGGCTGTGTTGGCCCTTGTTAACTCCCTCCAAGGACTGTGATGCACTCTTTTACCTTGTCAAATGGCTCCAATGGGGCTGTGCTGGCCCTTGTCAACTCCCTCCAAAGACTGTGATGCACTATGGCACCTTGACAAATGGCTCCAATGGGGCTGTGTTGGTCCTTGTCAACTCCCTCCAAGGACTGTGATGCACTCTTTTACGTTGTCAAATGGCTCCAATGGGGCTGTGTTGGCCCTTGTCAACTCCCTCTAAGGACTGTGATGCACTCTTTTACCTTGTTAAATGGCTCCAATGGGGCTGTGTTGGCCCTTGTCAACTCCCTCCAAGGACTGTGATGCACTCTTTTACCTTGTCAAATGGCTCCAATGGGGCTGTGTTGGCCCTTGTCAACTCCCTCCAAGGACTGTGATGCACTCTTTTACCTTGTCAAATGGCTCCAATGGGGCTGTGTTGGCCCTTGTTAACTCCCTCCAAGGACTGTGATGCACTCTTTTATCTTGTCAAATGGCTCCAATGGGGCTGTGTTGGCCCTTGTCAACTCCCTCCAAGGACTGTGATGCACTCTTTTACCTTGTCAAATGGCTCCAATGGAGCTGTGTTGGCCCTTGTCAACTCCCTCCAAGGACTGTGATGCACTCTTTTAACTTGTCAAATGGCTCCAAAGGGACTGTGTTGGCCCTTGTCAACTCCCTCCAAGGACTGTGATGCACTCTTTTACCTTGTCAAATGACTCCAATGGGGCTGTGTTGGCCCTTGTCAACTCCCTCCAAGGACTGTGATGCACTATGGCACCTTGTCAAATGGCTCCAATGGGACTGATTTATTAATAAGTTTTTTTGTAACGTTATCTTATTTCTCCTACATTGGTGTGTCTGGTCCACGGCTTCATCCTTACTTGTGGGAATATTCTCTTCCCTAACAGGAAATGGCAAAGAGAGCACAGCAAAAGCTGTCCATATAGCTCCCCCTCTGGCTCTGCCCCTCAGTCATTCTCTTTGCCGCTCTGAACAAATAGCATCTCCACGGGGATGGTAAAGAGTATGTGGGGTTAGTTGTAGTTTTATTTCTTCTATCAAGAGTTTGTTATTTTAAAATAGTGCCGGTTTGTACTATTTACTCTACAACAGAAAGTGATGAAGAGTTCTGTTAAAAGAGGAGTATGATTTTAGCAACAGTAACTAAAATCCATTGCTGTTCCCACGCAGGACTGTTGAAACCAGAGAACTTCAGTTGGGGGGAATAGTTTGCAGACTTTTCTGCTCCAGGTATGACTAGACTCTTTTCTAACAAGACATAGTAATGCTAGAAGACTGTCATTTTCCCTTATGGGATCGGTAAGCCATTTTCTTAGACTCATAACAGAATGAAGGCTTATAAATGGGCTCTATACTGGTTGACACTATTGTGGGCTAAATCGATTGATTTATATAATATTTATATGACTTTTGGGGTGTTTTGTGACTTTGAAACACTTTTGGGGAACGTTTTTATTATGCCTGGCAGTTGTTTAGACACCTAATCTAGTCCGGAAGGCCCCTTCACTCTGGTATGCAGAGGGAGGAGGCCTCATTTTCGCGCCTCAGTTGCGCAGTTACTTCTAGAAGCAGTGCATGCAGCTTCATGTGAGAGGGTCCTATGGCCATAAAAACGAATTCAAGAAGGCTTATTTCTGTGGTGAATAACCCCCTAGGAAGGTAAAAGCCGCAGCAAAGGAAATTTGGTGTGCAATACTTTCAAAGCATTAAGACACTAGGGTGCAAATTTTGTAAAGATTGGATATTTCCTTCATAGTTTTTTAAACATTCAGAAATAAAGTGTGCTCTTTTTATTATTTAAAGAGACAGTAACGGTTTTGTTTAAAAACGGTTTTATTGCATTAATAGCCTGCCAAAGTCTGTCTAACATGTCTATACCTTCAGATAGCATATGTTCTATGTGTATGGAGGCCAAGGTGGTTCCCCCTTTAAATGTATGTTCAAATTGTGCCATGGCGTCCAAACAAAGTAAGGACAGTACTGTCACATTTAATAAGGTTGCCCAAGATGATTCTTCAAATGAAGGTAGTGGGGATAGTTCATCATCCTCTCCTTCTGTGTCAACACCAGTTTTGCCCGCGCAGGCAATACCTAGTACATCTAGCGCGCCAATGCTTGTTACTATGCAGCAATTAACTGCAGTAATGGATAATTCTATAGCAAATCTTTTATCCAAACTGCCAGCATTTCCCAGAAAGCGTGATTGCTCAGTTTTAAATACAGAGGATGAGCAAGTGGGCGCTGACGATAATTTATCTGTTATACCCTCACACCAGTCTGAATTGGCAGTGAGGGAGGGTCTGTCTGAGGGAGAAATTTCTGATTCAGGAAAAGTTTCTCAGCAGGCAGAACCTGATATCGTGGCATTTAAATTTAAGTTAGAACATCTCCGCGCCCTGCTTAAGGAGGTGCTAACTACTCTTGATGATTGTGACTCTTTGGTGATTCCAGAGAAATTGTGCAAAATGGACAAATTCTTAGAGGTCCCTGTGCATGCTGATGCCTTTCCGATACCCAAGAGGGTGGCGGACATAGTGACCAAGGAGTGGGAGAAACCAGGTATACCTTTTGTCCCACCTCCTATATTTAAGAAAATGTTCCCCATTGTCGACCCCAGAAGGGACGCATGGCAAACAGTCCCTAAGGTTGAGGGGGCAGTTTCTACGTTGGCCAAGCGCACAACTATTCCCATTGAGGACAGTTGTGCTTTCAAAGATCCTATGGATAAAAAATTGGAAGGATTGCTTAAAAATATATTTGTTCAGCAAGGTTTCCTTCTCCAACCAATTTCGTGCATTATTCCTGTCACCACGGCAGCGTCTTTTTGGTTCGAGGAACTAGAAAATTCGCTCCATAAGGAGACTCCATATGAGGAAGTCATGGACAGAATTCACGCACTAAAGTTGGCTAATTCCTTTATTTTAGATGCCACTTTTCAATTGGCTAAATTAGCGGCGAAAAATTCAGGTTTTGCAATAGTGGCGCGCAGAGCGCTTTGGCTAAAATCTTGGTCGGCGGATGTGTCGTCCAAGACAAAACTGCTTAATATTCCTTTCAAAGGTAAGACCCTTTTCGGGCCAGAATTGAAGGAGATTATTTCAGACATCACTGGGGGAAAGGGCCATGCCCTCCCACAGGATAGGCCTTTCAAGGCTAAGAACAAATCTAATTTTCGTTCCTTTCGCAATTTCAGGAACGGACCGTCTCCTAACTCTGCAGCCTCTAGACAAGAGGGTAACAATTCCCAGCCTAAACCAGCATGGAAACCAATGCAAGGCTGGAACAAGGGTAAACAGGCCAAGAAGCCTGCGGCTGCTACCAATACGGCATGAAGGGGTAGCCCCCGATCCGGGACCGGATCTAGTAGGGGCAGACTTTCTCTCTTTGCTCAGGCTTGGGCAAGAGATGTTCTGGATCCCTGGGCACTAGAAATAGTCTCTCAGGGGTATCTTCTAGAATTCAAGGAACTTCCTCCAAGGGGAAGGTTCCACATGTCTCGCTTATCTTCAGACCAGATAAAGAGACAGGCATTCTTACATTGCGTAGAAGACCTATTAAAGATGGGAGTGATGCACCCAGTTCCAACAGCGGAACAAGGACTGGGTTTTTACTCAAACCTGTTCGTAGTTCCCAAAAAAGAAGGAACTTTCAGGCCAATTCTGGATTTAAAAATTCTAAACAAATTCCTCAGAGTTCCATCATTCAAAATGGAAACCATTCGGACGATTTTACCAACAATCCAGGAGGGTCAATACATGACTACCGTGGACTTAAAGGATGCGTACCTACATATTCATATCCACAAAGATCATCATCAGTTCCTAAGGTTCGCCTTTCTGGACAAACATTACCAGTTCGTGGCTCTTCCTTTTGGTTTAGCCACTGCTCCCAGAATTTTCACAAAGGTGCTAGGATCCCTACTAGCGGTTCTAAGACCGAGGGGCATTGCGGTGGCACCTTATTTAGATGACATCCTAATCCAAGCGTCGTCCCTTTCCAGAACAAGGGCTCATACAGACATTGTATTAGCCTTTCTCAGGTCTCACGGGTGGAAGGTGAACGTAGAAAAGAGTTCCCTGTCCCCGTCCACAAGGGTTCCTTTTCTGGGAACAATAATAGATTCTGTAGAAATGAAGATTTTTCTGACAGAGGTCAGAAAATTAAAACTTCTAAACGCTTGTCAAGTTCTTCAATCTATTCCTCAGCCTTCCATAGCTCAGTGCATGGAGGTAATAGGATTAATGGTTGCAGCAATGGACGTGGTTCCTTTTGCTCAAATTCATCTAAGACCATTGCAACTGTGCATGCGCAAACAGTGGAATGGGGATTATGCAGACTTGTCTCCCCAGATTCAAGTAGACCAGGTAACCAGAGACTCACTCCGCTGGTGGTTGACTCAGGATCACCTGTCTCAGGGAATGAGTTTCCGCAGACCAGAGTGGGTCATCGTCATGACCGACGCCAGTCTCTTAGGCTGGGTCGCGGTCTGGGACTCCCTGAAAGCTCAGGGTCTATGGTCTCGGGAAGAGTCCCTTCTCCCGATAAACATTTTGGAACTGAGAGCGATATTCAATGCGCTCCTGGCCTGGCCTCACCTAGCGAAGGCCAGATTCATAAGATTTCAGTCGGACAACATGACGACTGTAGCGTACATCAACCATCAGGGGGGAACAAAGAGTTCCTTGGCGATGGCAGAGGTATCCAAGATCATCAAATGGGCGGAGGATCACTCCTGCCACCTATCTGCAATCCACATCCCAGGAGTAGACAACTGGGAGGCAGATTATTTGAGTCGTCAGACTTTCCATCCGGGGGAGTGGGAACTCCACCCGGAGGTCTTTGCCCAGTTAACTCAACTATGGGGCACTCCGGATATGGATCTGATGGCATCTCGTCAGAACTTCAAAGTTCCTAGATACGGGTCCAGATCCAGGGATCCCAGGGCGACACTGGTGGATGCATTAGTGGCGCCTTGGTCGTTCAATCTAGCTTATGTGTTTCCACCGTTTCCTCTCCTTCCCAGGCTGGTAGCCAGGATTAAACAGGAGAAGGCCTCAGTGATTCTAATAGCTCCTGCGTGGCCACGCAGGACTTGGTATGCAGACCTGGTGAATATGTCATCGGCTCCACCATGGAAGCTACCTTTGAGACAGGATCTTCTAGTACAAGGTCCATTCGAACATCCAAATCTAGTCTCTCTGCAACTGACTGCTTGGAAATTGAACGCTTGATTCTATCTAAGCGTGGGTTTTCAGATTCAGTTATAGATACTCTGGTTCAAGCCAGAAAGCCTGTGACTAGGAAGATTTACCATAAGATATGGCACAAATATATCTGTTGGTGCGAATCCAAGGGATTTTCTTGGAGTAAAATCAAAATTCCTAGGATTCTTTCCTTTCTCCAAGAGGGTTTGGAGAAAGGTTTGTCAGCTAGTTCTCTAAAGGGACAGATATCTGCTCTGTCTGTCTTGTTGCACAAACGTCTGGCAGCCGTGCCAGATGTACAAGCGTTTGTACAGGCGTTAGTCAGAATCAAGCCTGTTTACAGACCTATGACTCCTCCATGGAGTCTAAACTGAGTTCTTTCAGTTCTTCAAGGGGTTCCGTTTGAACCTTTGCATTCCATAGATATTAAGTTACTATCTTGGAAAGTTCTGTTTTTGGTTGCTATTTCTTCTGCTAGAAGAGTTTCTGAATTATCTGCTTTGCAGTGTACTTCTCCCTATCTGGTATTCCATGCAGATAAGGTAGTTTTACGTACCAAGCCTGGTTTTCTTCCAAAAGTAGTTTCCAACAGGAATATTAACCAGGAAATAGTTGTTCCTTCTCTATGTCCGAATCCAGTTTCAAAGAAGGAACGTTTGTTACACAACCTAGATGTGGTCCGTGCTTTAAAATTCTATTTAGAAGCAGCAAAGGATTTCAGACAAACATCATCTTTGTTTGTCGTTTATTCTGGTAAGAGGAGAGGGCAGAAAGCTACTGCTACCTCTCTTTCCTTTTGGCTGAAAAGCATCATCTGATTGGCTTATGAGACTGCCGGACTGCAGCTTCCTGAACGAATTACAGCTCACTCTACTAGAGCTGTGGCTTCCACATGGGCCTTCAAGAACGAGGCTTCTGTTGATCAGATCTGTAAGGCAGCGACTTGGTCTTCTCTGCATACTTTTGCCAAATTTTACAAATTCGATACTTATGCTTCTTTGGAGGCTGTTTTTGGGAGAAAGGTGTTGCAAGCTGTGGTGCCTTCCGTTTAGGTAACCTGACTTGTTCCTTCCCTTCATCAGTGTCCTAAAGCTTTGGTATTGGTTCCCACAAGTAAGGATGAAGCCGTGGACCGGACACACCAATGTAGGAGAAAACAGAATTTATGTTTACCTGATAAATTTCTTTCTCCTACGGTGTGTCCGGTCCACGGCCCGCCCTGGCTTTTAGTCAGGTTTAAAAAATTTTATTTCTGTACACTACAGTCACCACGGCACCCTATAGTTTCTCCTTTTTCTCCTAACCGTCGGTTGAATGACTGGGGGGCGGAGCCAGAGGGGGAGCTATATGGACAGCTTTTGCTGTGCTCTCTTTGCCATTTCCTGTTAGGGAAGAGAATATTCCCACAAGTAAGGATGAAGCCGTGGACCGGACACACCGTAGGAGAAAGAAATTTATCAGGTAAACATAAATTCTGTTTTCTTTATGTTTTATGACATAATAATAAAATACATGTCATTCCAATATTATTTGTACTCTTAATTCATGTCATTGTTTGAAATCTATATTTTATGTGGTTAATCCTTAAAGGGACATGCAACCAAATAATGTTCTTTCTGGATTCATAAATATAATACAATTGTCAATAAATTTAATATTTACATCTCAAATTTAATTTGATTAATTTTCTTGATATACTTTTCATAAAGGTTTATCTTTGCAAGATTATGATTATCATAGAACTGAAGTTCTCTCTATATATTGCTGGTTGTATACATATATATATTTTCCATTTTTTTGCACATCCATGTGTTCATTTATCAACTATTCGTGAATTGATGCACCTTTAACAAATGATCCCAGGATTGATACAATGAGATAATTTATGTAATTTTTTAATTTTATGTAAATATTATCCTCTCTGTGAATCCTGAAACTTAAATGTTTGTATTTCATGTCCCTTTAAGTGATGCTGACCACAAGTCTTAAGGAATGGATATGCAGTTCTAATGTATTTTTGTCCTTTTTACATCAACATGGACATATAATATTTTTAAAACCAGACTATTATTTGAATGTTGCCAGCACATGTATTCCAATATCACTTATATCTTATTGTAGTAGTGTAACAAAATCAATCACTGTGTGTAATGCTCATATTTTAGATGATTAATATGTTTCTCTTATTATTTTTTATCTTTAATTATCCAACAATATATTGCTATAGGTAGGCTGACCATATTTCAACTTGAATAAGTGACACGTTTGATCAATACATATGTCATTATTGTTATTCCAAATAAATCTTAACATATCTGAAAACATCCCTGACATATGTATTTCTCATGTGTCCCTTTTTAAATGTTAAAGATGGACACCATAGCTATAGGTAACATATAATGTATAACCAATCCCTATTTTCAGAATGTATCTCCTAGCATTATTTCTCATTTAAAGGGACATGAAACACAATAATCCAAAGATTAAAATTCAATGTGAAAATGTATTTGAAATTGCAATGTCCTACATAATCGTGTAATATAAAATGTTGTTTTCAGGTCTATTTAAACCCTGCTGTTTGCTAAATAGTTAATAATCCTCTGCTTCTAATGAAATATATCCTTAGTTTCAACAATGGATTCTATTTCATATATCACAGTATTACATTATCTAGCGGGACATTGCTAGCTACCAATATAGCACATACTAGTTTAGAAAATATAAATAAGTTTCTTATTGACATGCCAAGCTGTCAAATCAGTCCTTTTATTGGCTGATGTTTTTACGCGATCTCAGATGTGCCATGTTGCTTAAGACGTCACATGCCAAGCTGTCAAATGAGTCCTTGTATTGGCTGACGTTTTTACGCGATCAAGGATGCGCCATAGATTGGATGGTGTTTTTACGTGATCAAGGATGCGCCATAGATTTGATGGCGTTTTTACGCGATCAACGATGCGCCTTTGATTGGATGGCGTTTTTACGCGATCAACGATGCGCCATGTTGATTAAGACGTCACATGCCAAGGTGTAAAATCCGTCTGATTGGATTACGTACTCCCACAATATTTGAATTTGCACGTAACCCATGTTTGTGAATGAGAAGACAAGTTTAAAACCATGGCGAGTATGGATTGTGTCAATAATGTACATTGTTGAACCATAGATGATAAAGAACACAAAAATCTCTTTTGATGGCTGTCTCGTTGAATAAACGAATGAAAGCAATATGTTTTCCTGCATAAGATATTTTGAGGCAAGTGCAAATCCATGAATATAGTCCATCTTGTTTAATATGTTTGTCAACAATATTTTCCTTTTTATAAATAATGACTGTGTTGTGTTTAATTTTCTCCATATCTAATTCCTAAAGATGCACTATTGTATTTGAATCAAGTAATCAATATGATTTGACCTTTATCATATGATAAATATATGAGATGCCTACTTATTCTAGATGTTATGTTGTGGTATTTATTATTAAAGGCACATTATACACTAATTTTTTAAACACATATATGTTTTTTCTATCTATATATATTCCTTTTTTTATAATCAATGTCTAGTTTTGCTTATGTTTAAATAACATTTCTGTGATTTTCTGACTCCTACCCAAGTTTCAAAGTTTTATGTGAGTACCATCAGCTACCTTCTCCAGCTTGCTCCTGTTTGTGTAAAGGGTCTTTTCATATGCAAAGGAAGGGGGATTGTCTTATTTCCCACTTGGAATGTGCTTTCAAGCTAAGTTTTCAACATAGCTAAACAGATTTTCTAAGTAAATAAAACCATTTTCTCCTGGATTTTGATATCAGTATGTGGTCATCTTGTTCATTATAGTAGTGTCTATTACATGCAGTTCTCTGAAAATTATTGTATACGGTCCCTTTAATGTAAATGCTCAGTATTGTGTCATGTCATGAGTTCCACATTGGTTAATCTCCAAATAGATTAGTGTGAGCATATATTTATAAAGTAACTCGTAAAAGGACCCGAAACCATATGCCTTCTAAATGAAATGTCTTTCTTAAATAATTCAAACACAATAATGTCTCTTTAAGAAAATAGACTTTATTTAACATGTCAATAGAAATATGGCATACAGGCTTAGTATCCTATTCCAATATTGTTTTGTTTGAACAAGTACATGTAGATATAACAACAATCCCTAAGGATTAGTATATGTTAGCATATGTTCTTGTTTAAAGGGACAGTCAAGTCAAGAAAAACAGTAATGATTTTAATGTCCACAAATGCAATTTTTAATAAAAAAAATATCTCAAACATTTATCACCAATTTATCTTAGTTCTCTTGTTATTCTTAGTTGATAGCTAAACCTAGGAGGTTCATCTGCTCATTTTTTAGAGCTTGAAGAGTGCATCTAATCTGAATGCATTTTGACTACTAGAAGGCATTTTTTTGCATTTTCATATAGAAAACATTGAGCTCATGCAGTATAGTTACCCTAGATTGATCAGTGATTGGCTGAAATGGCGGTCTGTCAAAACAACATAAATAAGTGCTCATTTTTCAGAGGCATAGATACAAGGTCAATCACAGAAGTAAAAGGTGTTGTTTTTCCAAACTTGATAATACGTAATAAAGTTTTTTCTTTGTAAACAACAATAATGTTCTGACTGTCCCTTTAAGCTGTGTTGTTGGCATTCAAACAGTGATATGCCATCATGTATAATTGTAATGGTCATTTTGTTTGAGATTAGGGAAGCAGTTTGGACATCACAGAAACCAATCAATGTAATGAACAAGGATAGGTCTGTGATGATGTGGTGTCCACACACTTGTAAACCACACTCTGCAAACAATCTGCCTCCATGGACCCGGTCCCATAGAAGCATATTATATACAGAGTGTGTTCCACAAGTGTAAGAAGACCACATCATCACATACCTATCCATTACACATGAAATAACTAAATATATATAAAAATACTTCCTTCCTCTTCCTTCCCCTCTTCCCACGAGACTGAGGCTCTGGAGGGGGGGCAACTGCCCCCTCCGACGAGTTCTCATCGGAGATGTTTTGGGAAGAGGGGAAGGAGGAGTACTGGGATCACCCGGCTGAGGAGGAGATTGAGTACCAGGAGCAGATGGCCCAGGATCAGATGGCCCAGCAGCAGATGGCCCAGCAGCAGATGGCACGTTATGCGCCTCCTGGAGAACCTGCAATATATCTCTGAGAGTATGCAAGATCTCGCTTTGTCCTTGGATTGTCTCTCTTTGGCCTTGGATAAGCTCTGTTTGGCCTTGTCGAATGGCATGAATTTCTTCTTTCTGCTGGGTTCTGCTTTCCACATTTTCCCTCCAGGAGGCATGCATCTGTTCATGAAAATCGCATAATATCTGCAGCTCTGCTATCTCCTCCTGAGGGGCTGCTGCTGCACGGTGGGCTGCTGGTGCAGGAGGGGCTGCTGGTGCAGGAGGGGTTGCTGGGATCTCTTCTGCAGTGGGGGCTTCTTCAGAGGATGGGGATAGAGGGATGTCCTCCATGTCTCCTTGAGGTGGCGAGTCATCTCCACCACTCTCATACCTGGGTGAAGGAGGAGCCTGTAGTTGCAGTGCTGCCTCCTCCCCAGACTCTGTATATTGTAAAAAGAAAGAAATGTATATATTAGCATAGTTCCAAATAAAGATGTAAATGCTTTTGCTTACAATAGAATTACAAATGCAGCCTCATTAATCCACTTTGAAATATAACAATCAATACGATTTCCACATTTTCCAAACCATGTTTCTGATATCTATCTGGTCAATCTGAATGTGTTTTTGCGTTTGTTTTCAGTCTGTTTAAATGCACACCTAATCTGTAGCCTAGATACTAATGTAATTGCAAGGCAATTGTGAATGTGTTTACGTAATAATGTGTAAAAAAGCATAATTGCGTTAATGATATCCTTAAATACATTCTTTATTTTTTATGTAAAGAGATTATTAAATGAGCTTACCGTCAGATGAGAGTGGCAGGTTCCCGGTATCGACTCCTCTGATCCCCACTATGGCCACCTCGGAGATGCTGGGACGCAACATTTCCTCCCATCGGGAATACACCACCGTCAATTCAGGGCTACCACCGGTCCCTGTTGTGTATTGGTACTCCCTGGAGATCTTTATTTTGAGTTCCATTTTGCAGTCCCGGTAGCGATGCTTTATAGACTCGACATCCCTGTTACGTGCCCCCACTGCATTAACTGCATCCCTGATCTCCAACCATAGCTTCCTCTTCTCCCTAGGGGTGGCCTTCTGAGCCTGCAACCTCCTAGCCCTGTCCATATAAGCCTCTACGAGAGCCTCCTTCTCCTCCATAGTATACCTTGCCTCCCTAGTCAGCTTGGTTTTCCCCTGTGATGATGTCCTCTGTTTCCTGTACTGAGAAGCTCTACGCTGCCCGCCACTGGGCCCAGCCACTTGTTCATCTTGAACAAAGTGACCGGGTCCACCCACCGCTTCCTCCCCCCCTTCCTCCCCCCCTTCCTGTCCTGTTCCTCTTCCTCTCCCTCTCCCCCTCCCCCTCTCCTGACTGCTCCTGCCTGACCTCCTCTATAACCTCTTCCCTGAACTGAATCCTCAGGAACTCTAATAGTTCTGGGCTAATCTACCCCCTATCCCCCTCTCCTGACATACACCAAACAAAAGTGAATGTGCCCAAATGAAAGGGGGTCAAAATAAATAACAAAAATTAAAAAGTGCTCAAAGTGTGAAAGGGATATAAATAAAAGAGGGTAAGGAGTATTTAACCAAACAAAATGTATGAGAAGACTAAAATGAGGATATGTAAACAAAATCTACCTATGGGATGGGTATGGGCTTACAGGGAATGGGGTATGGGTTTACAGGGAATGGGGTATGGGATGAAAGGAAATGGGGTATGGCATTACAGGGAATGGGATTACAGGGAATGGGGTATGGAGTGTAATATGAGAGGGGATGGGTATGGAGTGTATGTGTTGTTATTGATAAGTGTATGTATGTATTGAATGTGTTTGCGTGTAAATGTGTTAAGTATACAGGAAAACCACTCGCACACTCACCCAAACCAACTCTCGCTCACTACCGCTCTCTCACTATCTCACACTACCACTAACTCACTATCTCACACTAACACTAACTCACTCTCTCACACTACTACTAACTCACTATCTCACACTATCACTAACTCACTCTCTCACACTAACACTAACTATCTCACACTACTACTAACTAACTCTCACAATAACACTAACTCACTCTCTCACAATAACAGTAACTCACACTAACACTAACTCTCACAATAACGCACTAAATCTCCAAAAACCCTCCAGCAACACAGTCAAAGAAGCCATGCTTGTAGCCTGCTTATATACCCTATGTAAATGTTTAATGATGTACCAGTTTGCCTTGTAAATTGTGTTCAGGTGTGCTTTGTTAGTAATTAGTATGTGTGCAATGTGTATTAGTTGTGTGAATTTGCACATGCTCATATTGAGTTAGTATTTGTGGAATGTGTAGAATGCGATGATGTCATAGTGATCGTTTTGCATAACATTGTTCAAAAGTATTATGTGTAAATATAAATGTTGATTTGTGATTGTGTCGTATTTGTGAAGTGTTGTAAATGTTTGTACTAATATTCGGTAATGTGGAATGCAAATGTTTTGTTTGTGTATGAGTGTGCAATTATTTTTTCGTGTTGTTTTGTTCCGTGTTGCAGGATCGTCATGTATTTCTGTATTCCTCGTTTAGTGTGAGATTGTGAATGTGTAATGCGTCCGTGCTATGTTGCGTGATTGTTGTTAGTACATTTGCTGTGTGTTTTTGTTGTGCATTATGTGGTATACGCAATATGACAGAGCAGTGCGTATTTCTCGCGAGATCGAGTGATAGCTGAAAAATGCGTGCTTCTTTGATTTCTCATTGATCTCTATGGGAGACTGTTTAACGCGGGCGTGATTATGCGTATAAAATAAACGCGGTAGTCGTGTTACTGCGACTCGTTAGGAGGTTGTTTTGAGACTCGTAATATCTACGTTAAGAAAAGTGCGCTAAGGAAATAAAAGACGCGTAATTAACGCACCCCTTCTAACGCAAAACTCATAATCTAGCCGTATATTTGGTGTCGGCGATGTCAGGAGGCGGCGGATTAGCGGTATTTAGACTTGGGGTTTATGTTAGGGTGTTTTCCTCATAGACATCAATGGGGATTGCATTATAGCGATCGCCATTCCGCAACCCCAGGTGTTAGTTTTTCTCTCTATTGATGTCTACGGGAGAATACATGCACGAGCACGTCAAGTCAGGCCTTGGCTTTTGTGCGGCATGGAGCTTAATGCACCATAACGCACAGCAAAAGAAAGGTTTTGTGTAACTTGTAATTGCAGCGCTATGAAAAGTGCGGTACCGCTACATTTTTAGCTTTATTTACGTACCGGGTATAGCGCACAACTTGTAATCTTGGTGTAGGATCTTGCCTAGTAATTTCAAAGCTCATATTGTCTTAAGAAGAGTCGAGAAGGCTTCTTTGTCAGCTTTCTCTAGAGAATAACACACTAAGATTCTATTAATGACATATGTAACCCCACTCAGCAGATCTAAATGGTCAACGAGTCTGGAAGGGAACTGTTGTCCGAAGTGTAGTTATTTTAAGGCTAAGTTACTTCACTGTTTCTGGATCTGCCTGAAGATCCAGAAACTCTGGAAAATGATTAATTATTGGGTAAATAGAATATGTCAAATTGATATGGTTGTTGTTATTATTATGCAGAATTTAATGTTAAAGCAGTGGAACCTAGGTTTCTTTTAAGAATGCGATTCAGAGACAATTCCTAATTGAACAACATGATATTTAGTTTAGGTTAGAATATAATGTTGAACAATTTTTTGAGAAATGGAAATTTTGGAAAAGGAAATTAGATCAAGTTGAGCAAGAAAATCTTGTTAGGAAATTTGAATCAACCCAATATATAATGGAAAGTAGAGTCGGGGGAGAATGGGTACCGCCACATTAATGGTAATTTATAATTGCACTAAAATGTGCCTTTTTTTTAAAAAATTTCTCTAAAATACTATAGAATTTAACTAGCATCATAAGTAAGGTGTTATGGAACAACGCTGTAAAATCCACATTTTTAGGTTTCTAGATAGATTCAGTGTCCATGACTCTTTTCCTGACAGAAAAGATACAAATAAAATTGATATCAACTTATCTGAACCCTTAAGCCTCTAGTTATCAAGCTCCGGATGGAGCTTGAGGGCCCCTGTTTCTGGCGAGTCTTCAGACTCTCCAGAAACAGCAGTTATGAAGCAGCGATAACAAAGACCGCTGCTCCATAACCTGTCCGCCTGCTCTGAGCAGGCGGACAGACATCGCCGGAAATCAACCCGATCGAGTACGATCGGGTTGATTGTCACCCCCTGCTGGCGGCCGATTGGCTGCTGGTGCAATGCTGCTGGTGCAATGCTGAATACGGCGAGTGTATTGCTCGCCGTATTCAGCGAGGTCTGTCGGACCTGATCCGTACTGTCGGATCAGGTCCAAAAGACCTTAATAACTAGAGGCCTTAGTCTTCTCATTCCCTTCAGTGGCTCTGTGTATGGAAGTACTAAGCCTCATGATCGCAGCTTCGGACCCAATTCCATTTGCTCGATTTCATATGAGACCTCTTCAACTTTGTATGCTAAGCAAATGGAGCAAGATTCAGGGCCCTTCAAGCTTGGCCTCTATTGAAAAGGGAGCCTTATCTCCGTTTCAGACAATATTACAGCAGTAGCTTATGTCAATCATCAAGGGGGAACTCAAAGTTCCCTAGCCATGATAGAGGTATCTCAAATCCTTTCTTGGATAGAAATAAATTCCTGCATTATCACTGCAACTCACATCCCAAGTGTAGACAACTGGGAGATAAATTACCTCAGTAGTCTGTCCCTACATCCAGGAGAGTGGTCTCTTCACAAAGATGTGTTCTCTCTGATTGTACAACTAAGGGGCCTACCAGAAATAAATCTGATGGCCTCTCGTTTGAACAACAAACTTCCCAGGTACCTTGCGAGGCCCAGGGATCCTCAAGAAGAAGTGTTGTATGCTCTAGCAGTTCCCTGGTTTTACCAGTCTGCTTATACATTCCCCCATATGGTCCTGCTTTCCATAGTGATTTCCAAAATAAAAATGGAACAGTCATTTGTAATCCTGATTGCCCCAGCATGGCCTAACATGATTTGGTATGTGGATCTGGTCCGAATGTCCAGTTGCCTTTTGTCTCAAGGCCCCTTTTTCCATCCAGATCTAAAATCTCTAAACTTAGTTCTTGGTCATAGAGGATTCTCTGACTCTGTGATTAACACTATGATTCAGGCCCGCAAATATGGTTCTAGAAAGATCTATTAAAAAGTTTGGAAAACTTACATTTTGTTGTGTACTACCCATAATTATTCCTGCCATTCTTTTAGAATTCTAGGATTCTTCCGTTTTTGTAGAATGGTTTAGATAAAGGTTTATCTGCCAGTTCTCTGAAAGGCCAAATCTCTGCCCTTTCTGTATTGTTTCATAGGAAAATTGCTAATCTTCCTGATGTTCATTGATTTGTTCAGGCTTTAATTTCTAATTAAACCTGTTATTAGGCCTCCTTTTGAGCCTATGCATAAATTGCACATTAAACTACTTTTTTGGAAAGTGTTGTTTCTTTTGGCTATCTCTTCTGCTAGAAGAGTTTCTGAATTAGCTGCTCTCTCTTGTGAGTCTCCTTTTCTGATTTTCCATCAGGATAAAGCTGTTTTGCTGACTTTTTAACCTAGTTAACATAACATTAATAGAGAAATTATTGTTCCAGAAAAATGCTACTGAAAAATCCTTTAATTCTTTGGATGTTGTTAAAGCATTGAAATATTATGTTGATGCTACTAAGGACTTCTAGTCCTAAGAAAGGCCAGAAGGTCTCTGCTATTCCTTTAGCCTCTTGGTAGATTCACAAAGCTTATTTGGAGGCAGATCAGCCTCCGCCTCAGAGAATTACAGTTCAATCTACTAGATCAGTTGCTACATCTTGGGCTTTCAAGAATGAGACTTCAGTTGGTCAAATTTAAAAAGCGGCCACTTGGTCTTCTCTGCATACTTTTTTTTTTTACAATTTTGATGTTTTTGCCTCGTCAGAAGCAGCTTTTTGTAGAAAGGTCCTTCAGGCAGTTGTCTCAGTTTGATAATTGTGCCTATATTTTGAGTTTTTGTAATAAAAGACATTATTTTGGGTTATGGATTTCAATTCTCAGCGAAAAAAAAAAAGTTATTTTATCCCTCTCTTTCTTGTTACTCGTGGACTTCCACATATTATAGGGTATTATATCCCATACATAACAGCTTGTGGACTCTCACCACCTATATGAAAGAAAACATAATTTGTATCTTACCTGATAAATTAATTTCATGGTGGGGAGAGTCCACAAGGACCCACCCATTCGGTTGTTTTTTTGTTTAAAGCACATCTTTTTTCCTTCTCCTCATTTAAGCTTTTACTCTTTTTAAACACCTCCCCACTTGGCTATTTGTAACTGAGGTATGGGGGGGGGGTTATAGGCTTTTGAGGATTGGGAAACGTTGCCTCCTCCTGTTTGAAAAGTATATGCCATACGTAACAGCTTGTGGACTCTCACCACCATGGAAGAAATTAATTTATCAGGTTTTTTAATTAATACTGGGGAAGTCAACATTTCAAAATTGATATAGTAAAATACATACGGCTAGATTACGAGTTTTGTCGGTAAAGAGCCGCGGTGCTAACAAGGCTTTTTTTTCCAGCGCACCCTTAAAGGGACAATATACCCAAACATTTTCTTTCATGATTAAGGTAGAGAATATAATTTTAAACAACATTCCAATTTACTTCTATTACCTAATTTGCTTCATTCTTTAGATATACTTTAAATGAAGAAATAGCGATGCACACGGTGAACCAATCAGAGGAGGCATCTATGTGCAGCTACCAATCAGCAGCTACTAAGCATATCTAGATATGCTTTTCAGCAAATAATATCAAGAGAATGAAGCAAAATAGATAATAGAAGTAAATTAGAAAGTTGTTTATAATTGTATGCTCTGTCTAAATCATGAAATAAAACATTTGGGTTTCATGTCCCTTTAAGCCAACGCTGGTTTTACGAGTTGTCTGAATGGCTGCGTTAGCCTCCGAAAAGGGAGCGTGGAGCATAATTTAGCTTCCCTTCAACTCTCAATACCAGCATTGCCCACAGTATCGGTAAGCTGGAAAAACGTGCTTGTGCACGATATCCCCATAGAATACAATGGGGCTTAGCTGGCTGTAAAAAAACCTAACACATGCAAAAAAGCAGTGTCCAGCTCCTAACGCAGCCCCATTGTTTCCTATGGGGAAACACTTTCTAAGTCTACACCTTCTAATCATTTGGAAAGGAAGTCTGGAGGATCTCGAACACACATTGGAAGTAATGAATATGAATCAATCAAACCTAAAATTCACCAATACTATCAGTAAAGACCACATTATCTTTCTAGACCTTGATATCAGAGTAGAAAACGGAAGGATTGAGACCTCAACTCATTTCAAGAAGGTGGACTCCAATAATTACATTCACCAATCAAGTTGGCACCATAAGAAATGGATTTGAAACATCCCCAAGGGACAGCTTATGAGGATCAAGAAAAATTGTTCAAAAGATGAAACTTGGATGAAACAATCCCAAACACTCAAGAATAGATTCCTAGAAAGGGGATATAATGAATCCCATATAGATAAGACCATCATGGATGTTAATAACACAAAGAGAGAAACCCTCCTAACATATAAAACCAAACAGAATATAGGAACCTCCGAGAGCCTGAAAATCCCTTTTATAACCCAGTACAGTGAAAGAAAGAAAACCATAGAGGACATAATAAAACGACACTGGCATTTACTCAAGGACGATGATGTTATAGGCGAACACCTAATATGTAAATTGAGTAAAGATTGGGGGGTGGAAATATGGAATCCAGAATGTTGAAGATAGAATCCAAATGGATCTTCAACCTAGACTGTATCTATCCTAGAGGACACAATGCCAATTTCGAAATAGTGCATTTATTTAATTAGCAATAGTATCTGAAATCAGATACCCCCTCTTTTAACATCTCAGACTTTATATGGGTCAATGCCCCATTTATAATCCAATCCCCAAGACTCTCTTGGCCCGCTAGGCTAACCACTACTCATATAACCTGCTATAGATTTGTAATGGGAATTTCAACAGTCGCTCGTTACATTATATTGTAGGACATTAACTAATATTTCGGTTGTTGATTATGAACAGAATAAAAGAATATATTAGATAGAGACATCGCGATTTAAGTAGTATTTCTCAATTTTTCATATTGTCCATAGGTATATATATTGTTTATATTTTTCATTTGTAATTGGTCCATACACATTTCATATAAACATTCCATGTTAAGTTTAAGTTTTTATTTTTGTATATCCTTTACATATGTCCTTTTTTATATAAATACAGGTTTTTAAACATGGACATTAGATAGTATGGAGGACAATAGATTACCTATTAAGAAGATGTATTAGATTAATATCCCATCCAGTAGACACATTTTATACATGTATTATTTATACTTTTTATACATGCATTATTTATACATTGTATATATATTTTTCAAAATGTCCAAACTAATAATATATGACTTCAGCATGATATAAAGTCTAAAAACAAAATGTGAATCCTGGTATTTATGAGCCTAAAATCTAGTCGCCATATTATATTATCCATAAATTTATCACTACAAAAGAATACTGATGAATACTCCACCAATAATATCTGTATCAGATATATATATTTAAAGCATTTGCCCACATCCAAAATGGCCCTGCAATAACCGGAACTAAAGGAACCGGAAGTTGCTCCGAAAAAAACGGAAATGACGCAACCGGAAGTCACATACAAGCGGACTTCCGGTTAGCAAAATAGCAACGCGGTAAGTTTCTGGTGGGAATCCTACCGCATCCAAGTTAATTTGGCGCCCTTTTTACAGAGAAACACCCATATTGTTAGGTATATAAAGTTAGTAATATTAAAGCCTCATTCTGTCTTGATAAAGGCCCTTATGTTGGGCCGAAACGCGTGGACTACCTAGAAAGATTTGTGAGGCTTCATATACTACCAGGACTTTTTGGCATTTGGGGTAAATTGATTTACCGATAAACTATACCTCATAGGCCCTTATTGTTGAGTATTTTTTCTCTTTGATTTCAGGTCCATGTTTTCAGCAGACTAGGATACTGGATCAGGACATACTCCCTAGGATTTTTTTTCACTCATTGACACTCTTTGTATTCATTGACATTTTTGGATATCCATAAGGATTAATCGGATTGGGATTAACTGATCCGATCAAAGACTGTGATTCTCATTTATTCTATGATTATATGTTGTTTATTTTTTGTGTAAATATTATTATTGTTTGTAATCACATTAAATATTATCGCATATCCACTGGGCAACTCAGGCCCTTCATAATAGAAACATTTTAGGGCAAGTTAGTCCTATATGGTCAATATATTGCTATATCTGTATGTTCACATTTACCCTTTGCTACATTTGTTTTTATATTGATTTTAGCTCTGTTGTTGGAGCAAATTCACCAATAACACTTGTCACACTGCTCTTTTTTCATATATTTTTTACACCCCTTGGACAAACCGGTATTGATCCAGTATTTTTACATTTTTATTTTTCACACATTGTGTGTTATATACACTTTTACACATTGCATTTTTTCACATTGTGAGTTTTGAACCTGTCACTTTAGAGCTATCCATTATACTCACTAAGTTTTTGTTGTTTTTTTGTCTTTTCCAATATGTTCCGGATAGGATTGAATTTTTAATTTAGTCACATATAAATCTTATGTTATTTTTTCCATTGTGGTATCCATCTTTCAAATTGTGGTATTCGTTTTCTGTGGCACATAACCACATTGATATTTATCTATTAGGACCTTTGTTGTTGTTATAAACTACACCGGATGGTGAAGTCACCTCCCACTTTTTTTACATTAGCCATACTAGTTGAGATAATCTGTTTGAGCTGTTGTGTGTAACAGGTTTTTATCGACCTAAACCCTTCAGTTTTTAGGTTGGTTTTACTTATTATCCTTATTATTATCTTTTATTGTAATTTGTGTTATTTTAGATGTTGTATTTTTAACCTATTTTAACTGTAAGAATTGTAATAAATTGTCTCCACTCTCAAAGACATCATCTGTTCTTGATAGAGTACCTATAAGTAAGCATATGGTATTCCAGAGTACTGCCCCCTGTATTATACCTTAGCCTTTGGCACTCCTATATATCCACCATTGTAAAAAAAACTAACACATGCAAAAAAGCAGCGTCCAGCTCCTAACGCAGCCCCATTGTTTCCTATGGGGAAACACTTTCTAAGTCTACACCTAAAACCCTAACATGAACCCCGAGTCTAATCTCCCCTAACCTTACACTTATTAACCCCTAATCTCCCGCCCCCGCTATCGCTGACACCTGCATTTTATTATTAACCCCTAATCTCCCGCTCCGGACACCGCCGCAACCTACATTTTAGCTATGAACCCCTAATCTGCTGCCCCTAACATCGCCAACGCCTATATTATATTTATTACCCCTAATCTGCCCCCCCCAACCTCGCAGCCACCTACCTACACTTATTAACCCCTAATCTGGCGACCGGACCTCACCGCCACTATAATAATTGTATTAACCCCTAAACCGCCGCACTCCCGCCTCGCAAACACTATAATAAATTTTATTAACCCCTAATCTGCCCTCCCCAACAACGCTGCCACCTACCTACAATTATTAACCCCTAATCTCCCGCCCCCAACGTTGCCGCTACTATAATAAAGTTATTAACCCCTAAACCTAAGTCTAACCCTAACACCCGCCTAACATAAATATAATTTAAATAAAACGAAATAATATTCCCATAATTAAATAAATTAATCCTATTTAAAACTAAATACTTACCTATAAAATAAACCCTAATATAGCTACAATATAAATAATAATTACATTGTATCTGTTTTAGGGTTTATATTTATTTTACAGGCAACTTTGTAATTATTTTAACTAGGTACAATAGTTATTAAATATTTATTAACTATTTAATAGCTACCTAGTTAAAATAATTACAAAATTACCTGTAAAATAATTCCTATCCTAAGTTACAATTAAACCTAACACTACACTATCATTAAATTAATTAAATAAATTAACTACAATTATCTAAAATGAAATACAATTAAATAAACTAATCTATAATACCAAAAAAAACAAACACTAAATTACAGAAAATAAAAAAATATTACAAGAAGTTTAAACTAATTACACCTAATCTAAGCCCCCTAATAAAATAATAAAGCCCCCCAAAATAAAAAAATGCCCTACCCTATTCTAAATTACAAAGTAATCAGCTCTTTTACCAGCCCTTAAAATGGCTTTTTGTGGGGCATTGCCCAAAAGTAATCAGCTCTTTTACCTGTAAATAAAAATACAACCCCCCCAACATTAAAGCCCACCACCCACATACCCCTACTCTAACCCACCCAACCCCCCCTTAAAAAAACCTAACACTAACCCCCTGAAGATCTCCCTACCTTGAGCCGTCTTCACCCAGCCGAGCCGAATTCTTCATCCAATCCGGGTGATGTGGTCCTCCATCCGGGTGAAGTCTTCCTCCAAGCGGCATCTTCTATCTTCTTTCTTCCGGCTCCATCTTCAGACCGCCGACGCGGAACATCTACCTTCCCTGAAAGACTAACAACGAATGAGGGTTCCTTTAAGGGACACCATCCAAGATGGAGTCCCTCGAATTCCGATTGGCTAATAGGATTCTATCAGCCAATCGGAATTATGGTAGGAAAAGTCAGATTGGCTGATTGAATCAGCCAATCGGATTGAAGTTCAATCCGTTTGGCTCATTGGATGAGCCAATAGAATTGACCTCGCATTCTATTGGCTCATCCAATGAGCCAATCTGATTGAACTTCAATCCGATTGGCTGATTCCATCAGCCAATCAGATTTTTCCTACCTTAATTCCGATTGGCTGATAGAATCCTATCAGCCAATCGGAATTCGAGGGACGCCATCTTGGATGACGTCCCTTAAAGGAACCCTCATTCTTCGTTAGTCCGTCGGGGAAGGTGGATTTTCCGCGTTGGCGGTCTGAAGATGGAGCCAGAAGATAGAAGATGCCGCTTGGAGGAAGACTTCACCCGGATGGAGGACCTCTTCTTTGCCGCTTGGATCAAGACTTCGCCTGGATGGAGGACCACATTGCCCGGATTGGATGAAGAATTCGGCTCGGCTGGGTGAAGACGGCTCAAGGTAGGGAGATCTTCAGGGGGTTAGTGTTAGGTTTTTTTAGGGGGGATTGGGTGGGTTAGAGTAGGGGTATGTGGGTGGTGGGTTTTAATTTTGGGGGGTTGTATTTTTATTTACAGGTAAAAGAGCTGATTACTTTGGGACAATGCCCCGCAAAAAGTATTTTTAAGGGCTGGTAAAAGAGCTGATTACTTTGTAATTTAGAATAGGGTAGGGCATTTTTTTATTTTGGGGGGCTTTATTATTTTATTAGGGGGCTTAGATTAGGTGTAATTAGTTTAAACTTCTTGTAATATTTTTTTATTTTCTGTAATTTAGTGGGGGTTTTTTTGGTATTATAGATTCGTTTATTTAATTGTATTTTATTTTAGATAATTGTAGTTAATTTATTTAATTAATTTAATGATAGTGTAGTGTTAGGTTTAATTGTAAATTAGGTTAGGATTTATTTTACAGGTAATTTTGTAATTATTTTAACTAGGTAGCTATTAAATAGTTAATAACTATTTAATAACCATTGTACCTAGTTAAAATAATTACAAAGTTGCCTGTAAAATAAATATAAACCCTAAAATAGATACAATGTAATTATTATTTATATTGTAGCTATATTAGGGTTTATTTTATAGGTAAGTATTTAGTTTTAAATAGGATTAATTTATTTAATTATGCGAATATTATTTCGATTAATTTAAATTATATTTATGTTAGGGGGGTGTTAGGGTTAGACTTAGGTTTAGGGGTTAATAACTTTATTATAGTAGCGGCGACATTGGGGGCGGGGGATTAGGGGTTAATAATTGTAGGTAGGTGGCGGCGATGTTAGGGAGGGCAGATTAGGGGTTAATAAAATTTATTATAGTGTTTGCGAGGCAGGAGTGCGGCGGTTTAGGGGTTAATACATTTATTATAGTGGCGGCGAGGTCCGGTCGCCAGATTAGGGGTTAATAAGTGTAGGTAGGTGGCGGCGAGGTTGGGGGGGGCAGATTAGGGGGTAATAAATATAATATAGGTGTCGGCGATGTTAGGGGCAGCAGATTAGGGGTTCATAGGGATAATGTAGGTGGCGGCGGTGTCCGGTCAGCAGATTATGGGTTAAATAATTTTAGTATAGTGTTTGTGATGTGGGGGGGCCACGGTTTAGGGGTTAATATGTAGTTTATGGGTGTTAGTGTACATTGTAGCACTGTAGTTAAGAGCTTTATGTTCCGGCGTTAGCCCATAAAGCTCTTAACTACTGACTTTTTTTTGCGGTTGGATGTAGAGGCTCTACTGCTGACTTTCTCCAAGACTCGTAATACCAGCGTTAGGCAAATCCCATTAAAAAGATAGGATATGCAATTGACGTAAGGGGATTTGCGGTAGCCTCGAGTCGCAGAAAAAAAGAGAGCGGTACACCTGTACCTGTCAGACTCGTAATACAAGCGTTAGGTAAAAAGCAGCGTTAGGACCCCCTAACTCTGCTTTTTAAAGCTAACGCAGAACTCGTAATCTAGCCGATAGTTACTCTACCAAACATTATATTTTCAAACCAAAATTTTTTTAAAAGATTATAATTAAGATTTAAAACTGCCTAAGAATATACATTTTATTCATCATATACATCTTGAAATGTCTAATTCAGCATATCATTAAGTCCCTCAAGGGACAGTGTCTTTAATTCATAAATCCACCATGCCTCATTTAATAATAACCATTATCTCACAGTCACCACATCTCCAATTGGAACCCATTTTGGCAATAGCTATATAACTAAAATGATTCATATTACCCTCACTGTAAGAAATTTCTTTCATACAAGTGGTGAGAGTCAACGATCCATTACTCTTTGGAATTACTCTTCCCTACCACTAGGAGGAGGCAAAAATTCCCAAACCGCAATAATTCTATAGAACCTCTTTCACCTCACCAGTACCCCAGTCTTGTCTTTGCCTCTGCTGTAGGTGCTTGAAGAATGAAGATGTGCATTTAATTTTTCTATGAGAGGGGTTCTCAGATCGAGTTAAGGTACATTTCCCCTCAGAGTACAGTGTTTGTCAGACGGATGTATTTGGAGTATAGGAAGTGACATTTCACCAATGGGGATTTAGTAACAAGCTTTGCCATGGGGGTTGCAAGGACTTGTCCTTTGCCTCTGTCTCTTGGTTTGTTGATATACTCCTTTTCTAGTTCCTCTGCTGTTCTGTTTCAGCACTGGTCTTGGCTTCCTACTGGTTTCCTCCAGTAGCAGAGTACTTTAGGTATATCTATATCTATATATATATATATCTATATATATATATATATATAAACACACACACACACACACACACACAGAGAAGTGCACTCACAGGAACAAACAACTAGCTCAATGCCATTGTTGGCCTGTTCTATGCTGATTTACCACCTGGGTGCAGCTTCTTTTTAGCCCAGTAATGCTTTACACAGAGTAGAACTTTCCTGTAGTATATCAGTCTGATCCCGCCTATTACACTCAGTCCAGTGCCGAAATACCAGGCAATTCCTCTCTGAACAAGGAACACAGCAACCCCAGACGATCGTTTTGGCATTTATTGGGCCTTGTCAGTTAGGTGTAGCAGTATTCCTCTAAGCACACTGAGCAAGGAGTCAACGTCTGGTTGCCCCTTTTTCCCATAGGGAGACTAAATACACACAGATAGAAGCGCACTCACAGGAATGAACAACTGGCTCAATACCATTATTAGCCTGCATGGCGATTTACCACCTGGGTGCAACATCTTTTAGCCCAGAGTGCACTTCTCTATGTATGTGTGTGTATGTATATATATATATATATATATATATATATATATATATATGTGTGTGTATGTGTGTGTGTTGTTATTTGATACTTCCCCTTTTAAAGTGTTAATATGTTTATTATTATTTGCATACATTTTTTGATGCCTCATTGTTTTCACACATGTTGACACACGCTAGATGTTTTAATGCTTGTATATTTTTTTTTATAGGGTGCGTACTCTTTGGCGCCCTTTTCTTTTACTTATGTAGTAGGTTTAAAGTAGTTTTTTCTTCATAAGGGGTAAGTGTCTCCCTTTCTTCAATAGCTCTTTTAATGTGGATATTCTCATTTAACTTTGCTTTTTGCATTTAACTTTATTATTAGTTTTTGTAGTTATGGAGCCTTGTAATTCTGTTCCTAAATCTGTCTTTGAAGCTCGGTCATTTGAACATGCTACCACCAGTATTAAGGACTAGATAGATTACAAGTGGAACACTCATTTATTGTGCACCTGTAAACGGGGAAATTTACTAGTTTACGGTCGTACGAGAAATAACCAACCATTAGCACTCTGAAAATTAACCAGATATCAGATATCTGGTTAATTTTAAAAATGTGCCCCAATTGGCCCCACATATAAGAGTAGTGTTGTTGTTTTTTAAAATGTAGCTTTTTTTTAAAATAAAAAATAACTGCATTAAGCAGTTTTTAGGGATTTAAAGTTTGCTGGTGTGGTGTGTTTACATTGCAATCTGTGGGGACTGTATGTTCCCTGTAAATATATATGTTGTATGCTTATATACAGTTCATATATATTTATGCGTTAATATGTGTATACTCGTTCTGTTTTGTTTCCGAACAGCGGATCTCACAGTGTAGTCTGATCCCGTTACTTGTGACGTAACTCAAAGGGATGGCTATCTTCCAGGTAATATCCTCCAAGCACGGTGTGTTGTGTAAAACTTGTCATAGGTTTAAACCGCCACCTCCCTTCTGCTGATTGGGTTTCCACTACAGAAGAGACTTGTGTAGAAACTTCACAAAGAGACACCAAAAGACCGCAAGTGAAGACGGCAGAGTCATCATCAGACATCAGGGAAAATTAATTCACAAGCAAATTGCTTCATCTGTATTGTGTATCCCAAAGAAATTTTCCAGCAACATCGGTTTACACTGAACCCACTTTAGAAGAGCAAGGAATACAAACACCATAGGGTTATTCGTTTTCCACACGAAGCTTCTCCTTCCTAGAGCCGCATATGTTAAAGACACTGCATGCACCTTGGGGCCATACATCGGCACCTGGGATATTTAGTGACTAAAACCGAGGGTGTATTTAAAGTAGCAGCAGTAGTTCACCTGTGGGTAGCTCAGCGGTAGAAGGTAAAGTCCTTTACAATAGCAAGACACTGCCCAGTGTCTGTCTTGTGAATACAAAAGTGCACATCATGCCAACGCACGTTTCACCCCACCAACAACTTGTGCATACCGGGGCCTCATCAGGGCATAACCTCTAACCAGAAGGCTCCACCTTTTATAGCACCTTGATGAGATTAATTGGACACCAGCTGAATAAGGTGGACAATACCACCTTTAGTATAATCCTTACATTCATCAGCATTAACTTCCAATATCTTTTACAATAAGTTTACAGGAGACTGGCACAATCACCCTACATTTATATGTGACCTATGCTTTATTCCTATAGATACAAAGTACCTCTAGTTTAATTCTCACATTTGAACAGTACTTATATACATATTGTAGCCATTTCGATATATACATGGAGGAAGAAAACTTAGTTATAAAAGGGATGCAAATTCAAACTTATCATTTGAACCCTTAGGAAATTTAGTACCGAGCCTAAAAATCCATCTTACTTCCTTTTGTAATAAGATTCTATTATTATCACCACCTCTACCTGAAGTAATGCCTTATCAATCTCTATGAATTTTAAGCATCATACCTCACTATTGTGAAAATTAGCAAAATGTCTTGCAACATTAGTGTCTTTTGCATTTAGAATGTCATCCCTGTGTTCCTGCATTCGATCCTTTATAACTCTCTTGGTTTTACCAACGTAAAAGGTCGGGCAGGAACAACGCAATAGGTAAATGACCCCTTCTGACTGACAATTAAAGAAAAACCTTATGTCATAAGATTTAAACCCATCAACTGAAAAACTTTTTGTACTATCCATAAAAGGGCAATACACACAGTGGCCACAAGGGAAATTGCCTTTAATTCCCTTGTTTTTTTCTCAGCCAATCTGCTTCAGACAGTCCTTTAATAAATTGACTTCTTACTAATTTATCAAATTCAAATTTTTAGCTTTTCTAGCAACCATTTGGGGACAATTACCTACGGCCTGTTTAATATGTTCATCCATGGTCAGAAAATGCCAATTTCTATTCTGAATCATGCATAGTTCATTCCATGGCTACTAAAAGTTGAGATAAATCTAATCTGTCCTTTCCCTTTTTCCTTTCTTTTATAATACAAAAATTGTATCTCTGGGCATACCTCTTGCTCTGTATAGTGCCCTTTTGATAAACCTCTTTGAATATCCTCTTTTGAGGAATCTATCTGCCATTTGAGCCTCTTGAAATTCAAATTTGGCCATGGAAGAACAATTTCTATGCAGCCTAAGGACTGTCCATAAGGAATCCCCTTAATTAAGTATGTATGATGATTACTTAAAGCATGCAGGATATTGTTAGTGGCATTGGGTTTTCTAAAATTTTCTGTCACAATACAATTTCCCTCTTTTTATTTTTGAAATCAAGAAAAGACAATTCATTCTCATTTGTTTTGAAAGTTAAGAAAATATTCTTATCATTTTTGTTAAGTATAGAGACAACGTTACTAAATTCTTCAGCTGTACCATTCCACAGGATAGTACATCGTCCACATATCGGACCTATAGCTGGACATGTTCATCCATTATGTCACTATAGTTATCAAAAACATCAGACACCTCCCATGCCCCCAAATGGATGCAGGCGTACGTGGGGACGTATACTGCCCCCATTGCAGTCCCCCTCACCTGGTGGTAAAATTTGCCATCAAACGAGAAGACATTATTTTCTAGAATGAATTTCAAAAGTGACGGGATGAAATTCAAATTCTCCTTTTTTGTCTCCAAGAAACCCTCAATTACTCTTAAGCCAATACAATAGGGGATCGAAGAGTATAAGCTATCTACATCAAGTGACGCTAAAATAGTGGTATCCTTTACAGTTAGTCCATCAAGCTTTCTAAGGAGATCTGCAGTGTCTTTTACATAAGATGGGAGGGTATCTAAAAAGGGGCGTAAATTTTGATCAGCATAGAAACCTATCTTTTCGGTTATGCTCCCAATCCCCGAAATGATAGGTCTCCCAGGGGGACATTTCATATTCTTATGGAGCTTTGGTAGCACATAGAAGACAGGCATTATAGGGTGTTCAGGAAACAGAAATTTTAACTCTTTTGCAGTAATAATGCCAATGCTCTTAGCTTCATTCAGTAATCTAAACAGGGAATTTTGGATCTGGCTCAGAGGGCTGGAGTATAGTTTCTCATATTGATTTATATCATTTAGTTGACTTTTAACTTCATTGAGATAGAGACTCTCTTCCATCAAAACCAGATTTCCACCTTTATCCTCTGCCTTGATCACCAATTTTTTAGCATTGCTTAGCTCAAAAAGAGCCTTTCTCTCATCCTGTCCTAAATTGTTTTCACCAACTATTCTCTCTTTCAAAGATTCAATTTATTTTTCTACTCTTTTGACAAAGTAATTAACTGAGGGCTAAAGGGACAGAGAGGGCATAAACTGAGATTTTAGTTTAAAGCTCAGTGTTTTGGTCGCAGATGAGTCCTTCCCCTCCTCATTTTCATCCAGGAGAGACTCAAGTGCAAGTAATGCTGTCTCTTCATCTATGCCCTCTAACTGTTCTCTTGGTTGCATAATTTGAGATAGCACCACCTTTCTAGCAAATAGATGTAAATCTTTTATTGCCTCAAATCTGTTCAACCTTGATTTGGGACAAAAAGATAGTCCCTTCTTTAACAAATTAATGTGAGCCACAGTCAGCGGAAATGAGGACAGATTTACAATTTGCAATTCATCACATGTTGGGGTAATCAGTAGCCCCTCCGATTCCTTCTCCTCGGTCTCCCTTGATTCTGATTGTACTGGTTCCCTCTCCCTCTCATTTGTCTCACTGGATAACGTATCTCCCTTGAAGGAAGACTTAAAAGGTCTGTTCCTTTTGCCCCCTGACCGTCTCCTCCTACTTTTATTCCCATCCGAGAGCTGTTTTTTTGGGTCCTATCTACTTCTGAATCTGATACATCTGTCCCTGAGTCATATGACCCTTTCTGTGATTTATACACATATTCCTTCTTGTTCTTATAGTCATCCTGATCCCTTCTTAACTTACATTTTCTAGCTTTGATTTCATTTTTAAGTTTTGCTATGTTATTACTTGTTTCCTCATTGAGTTTTGAAAAAAAAAATGTTTTATCTTCGTCAAATTTGTTCACTTTGTCTAATGCCAAATCCACTTCTTTTTTTACTTTATCAAGACGTTTATTGTTACGTTTAATCATCATGTCCATTAGGTCCAATGAACATGATGATAGTTTTTCATTCCATTCCTCAACAAATGAGTCCCCTTCCTCATCCTCTCTGGTGTTTGCTCCTGGATCTAATAACAATCTAAGACCCCTTGGAACTATTTTTTTATTAATATAATTTAAAAGGCTGGCATTTTCTGCTTTGATTTTTAATTGTCTATTCAGATAATATCTATATTTTCTGAATGCACTAAATACATTTTCATCATCAACATTAGTTTGTTAGCCCTCATTACTATGTCCTAGGGAAATATTTCAATTCTGCCTCCCATAAGTCATCTACTAGGGTGAATGCCATCTCCAAAGTGGATCTATGCTCATCAGCTGCAAGAATTACCAGAGGGCAACAGTAATCCCAATTCAAAAATAATTAACTTAAGAATGTACTGCAGTCACCTACCATCTCCAGAAAAATGGAAAATAAGAGACCCCTAATACACCTTTAATTAGATGCAAATATAAAAACAGGGAGAAGAGAGTGGTGTAAATACTGCTAAATAGTTCCAATGTATATCACGGTGCAGTCCTCAAATTTAAATATATCAATAATTATGGAGAGAAGACTCAAAGGGTATCCAATACTATCCTTTGAAAGAGAGGAAACAACAGCACTCATAACTGAACAAAAAGGTATATTTATTCTGCCCTCTGACAATAGGAGCAAATACCAATGAGCAGCATACAAACACTTAACATATCAACCTGTTAAAATTGTAAAGGATTAAACGGTACCGCTGTCACTATAAAATGTAGCAACCATTATACATTGTAAATAAAAAGTTGTGTGTACAATGGTACAGTGTATACAGTTTCCAAAAAACACAGGCCTAGATTTGGAGTTCGGCGGTAGCCGTCAAAACCAGCGTTAGAGGCTCCTAACGCTGGTTTTAGGCTACCGCTGGTATTTGGAGTCAGTGATTAAAGGGTCTAACGCTCACTTTTCAGCCGCGACTTTTCCATACCGCAGATCCCCCTATGCCATTTGCGCATCCTATCTTTTCAATGGGATCTTTCTAACGCCGGTATTTAGAGTCGTTTCAGAAGTGAGCGTTAGAGCTCTAACGACAAAACTCCAGCCGCCTGAAAATAGCAGGAGTTAAGAGCTTTCTGGCTAACGCCGGTTCATAAAGCTCTTAACTACTGTACCCTAAAGTACACTAACACCCATAAACTAATAAATACAAAAAGTGTGATAAATCAGCAGCGCCCAAAAACAACAAAGATCAAATATGTTCCCATAAACATATGTTAAACAAATGTGAGCGAATAGTTATGTATACATAATCAAATACAAGTGCAAAAACACAACAATAAATATCCCACACTCATATATAAAAAAATGTCAATCAAACCAATATCAGGTGTGTGGCCTAAAAAAGTCCAAAGTTGATGGTATGGCAGCATAAGACTTCTTCCAAAAATGAAGGCAATTCAAACGTAGGAAATCTGTATAGAATACAATAAAGAAGAAGGCGCCAACATAGTGTGAATCTGTATTGAAAGTTGTTCACTCCCCACACATAAATGGTACTTACGAGAAGTAAAGCACTTGAGAAGTGCTACAACGACTTTCTGGAGCATTAACAGCTGTCCAGGTAGCTGGTCTCTCGTCCTCAAAATGAGCTCCTAGTGCTGTGTACGGTCTGCAGCAATTTGCAGCTTGAACCCTATCACCTGCTCCTTTCTCTCGCTGTATAATGTGAGAGGTGCCCAAACCAGGTGGGCTGGTAGCTATGATCGGATATCAAGTGTTTGTTAAAATAACGATTCCTAAAAAATGTATCACTCAGCCGTGATCAGTTATGGTAAAAACAAATGTTTATTTCATAAACATATATCACCATATGATAAATAAATATATATAATAAATAAACATTTGTTTTTACCATAACTGATCACGGCTGAGTGATACATTTTTTAGGAATCGTTATTTTAACAAACACTTGATATCCGATCATAGCTACCAGCCCACCTGGTTTGGGCACCTCTCACATTATACAGCGAGAGAAAGGAGCAGGTGATAGGGTTCAAGCTGCAAATTGCTGCAGACCGTACACAGCACTAGGAGCTCATTTTGAGGACGAGAGACCAGCTACCTGGACAGCTGTTAATGCTCCAGAAAGTCGTTGTAGCACTTCTCAAGTGCTTTACTTCTCGTAAGTACCATTTATGTGTGGGGAGTGAACAACTTTCAATACAGATTCACACTATGTTGGCGCCTTCTTCTTTATTGTATTCTATACAGAACACCCATAAACTACCTATGTACCCCTAAACCGAGGTCCCCCCACATCGCTGCCACTCGATTAAAATTTTTAACCCCTAATCTGCCGACCGCCACCTACGTTATACTTATGTACCCCTAATCTGCTGCCCCTAACCCCGCCGACCCCTATATTACATTTATTAACCCCTAACCTGCCCCCCACAACGTCGCCGCCAGCTACTTAAAATAATTAACCCCTAATCTTCCGACCGCAAAGCGCCGCCACCTACGTTATCCCTATGTACCCCTAATCTGCTGCCCCTAACACCGCCGACCCCTATATTATATTTATTAACCCCTAATCTGCCCCCCTCAACGTCGCCGACACCTGCCTACACTTATTAACCCCTAATCTGCCGAGCGGACCTGAGCGCTACTATAATAAAGTTATTAACCCCTAACCTGCCTCACTAACCCTATCATAAATAGTATTAACCCCCTAATCTGCCCTCCCTAACATCGCCGACACCTAACTTCAATTATTAACCCCTAATCTGACGACCGGAGCTCACCGCTATTCTAATAAATGTATTAACCCCTAAAGCTAAGTCTAACCCTAACACTAACACCCCCCCTAACTTAAATATAATTTACATCTAACGAAATAAATTAACTCTTATTAAATAAATGATTCCTATTTAAAGCTAAATACTTACCTGTAAAATACATCCTAATATAGCTACAATATAAATTATAATTATATTATAGCTATTTTAGGATTAATATTTATTTTACAGGCAACTTTGTAATTATTTTAACGAACTATTGTTCCGATCAGCCAATAGAATGCGAGCTCAATCTGATTGGCTGATTGGATCAGCCAATCGGATTGAACTAGATTCTGATTGGCTGATTCCATCAGCCAATCAGAAAATTCCTACCTTAATTCCGATTGGCTGATAGAATCCTATCAGCCAATCGGAATTCGAGGGACGCCATCTTGGATGACGTCCCTTAAAGGAACAGTCATTCGTCGTTCAGTCGTCGGTCCGGATGGATGTTCCGCGCTGGAGGTCTTCAGGATCCTGCCACTTCGCTCCGGATGGAAGACCATAGAAGATGCCGCCTGGATGATGACTTCAATCGGATGGAAGATCCTCTTCTGCCCCGCTTGGATGAAGACTTTGACCGGATCATGGACCTCTTCAGCCCCCCGCTTGGGCTTGGATCAGGACATCGGAGGAGCTCTTCAGGACGGATCGGTGAACCTGGATGGTGAAGACAAGGTAGGAAGATCTTCAGGGGCTTAGTGTTAGGTTTATTTAAGGGGGGTTTGGGTTAGATTAGGGGTATGTGGGTGGTGGGTTGTAATGTTGGGGGGGGTATTGTATTTATTCTTTTACAGGCAAAAGAGCTGAAATTCTTGGGGCATGCCCCGCAAAGGGCCCTGTTCAGGGCTGGTAAGGTAAAAGAGCTTGTAACTTTTTTAATTTAGAATAGGGTAGGGAATTTTTTATTTTGGGGGGCTTTGTTGTTTTATTAGGGGGCTTAGAGTAGGTGTAATTAGTTTAAAATTGTTGTAATATTTTTCTTATGTTTGTAAATATTTTTTTATTTTTTGTAACTTAGTTCTTTTTTATTTTTTGTACTTTAGCTAGTTTATTTAATTGTATTTATTTGTAGGAATTGTGTTTAATTAATTTATTGATAGTGTAGTGTTAGGTTAATTGTAGGTAATTGTAGGTAGTTTATTTAATTATTTTATTGATAGGGTAGTGTTAGGTTTAATTGTATCTTAGGTTAGGATTTATTTTACAGGTAAATTTGTTATTATTTTAACTAGGTAACTATTAAATAGTTCTTAACTATTTAATAGCTATTGTACCTGGTTAAAATAATTACAAAGTTGCCTGTAAAATAAATATTAATCCTAAAATAGCTATAATATAATTATAATTTATATTGTAGCTATATTAGGATGTATTTTACAGGTAAGTATTTAGCTTTAAATAGGAATCATTTATTTAATAAGAGTTAATTTATTTCGTTAGATGTAAATTATATTTAAGTTAGGGGGGTGTTAGTGTTAGGGTTAGACTTAGCTTTAGGGGTTAATACATTTATTAGAATAGCGGTGAGCTCCGGTCGTCAGATTAGGGGTTAATAATTGAAGTTAGGTGTCGGCGATGTTAGGGAGGGCAGATTAGGGGTTAATACTATTTATGATAGGGTTAGTGAGGCGGGTTAGGGGTTAATAACTTTATTATAGTAGCGGTGCGGTCCGCTCGGCAGATTAGGGGTTAATAAGTGTAGGCAGGTGTCGGCGACGTTGAGGGGGCAGATTAGGGGTTAATAAATATAATATAGGGGTCGGCGATGTTAGGGCAGCAGATTAGGGGTACATAGGGATAACGTAGGTTGCGGCGGTTTACGGAGCGGCAGATTAGGGGTTAAAAAAAATATGCAGGGGTCAGCGATAGCGTGGGCGGCAGAATAGGGGTTAATAAGTGTAAGGTTAGGGGTGTTTAGACTCGGGGTACATGTTAGAGTGTTAGGTGCAGACGTAGGAAGTGTTTCCCCATAGAAAACAATGGGGCTGCGTTAGGAGCTGAACGCTGCTTTTTTGCAGGTGTTAGGTTTTTTTTCAGCTCAAACAGCCCCATTGTTTCCTATGGGAGAATCGTGCACGAGCACGTTTTTGAGGCTGGCCGCGTCCGTAAGCAACTCTGGTATCGAGAGTTGCATGTGCGGAAAAAATGCTCTACGCTCCTTTTTTGGAGCCTAACGCAGCATTTGTTTGAACTCTCGATACCAGAGTTAAATTTATGGTGCGGCCAGAAAAAAGCCCGCGGAGCGTTAACAGCCCTTTTACCGCCAAACTCCAAATCTAGGCCACAGTCTCTACGTAACACATAGAGAACCAATACTAGAGCATAGCCGAAACTGTAGCAGTCCAAACATAAGTCCCAGAATGATTATGACCGCAGTGGGAAGCTGCACACTAGGTCAGTTACTCACATACCACGGAGCGTTCTGCTTTGTTTACGAACAGCGGATCTCACAGTGTAGCCTGATTCCGTTACTCGTGACGTCACTCAAAGGGATGGGCTAACTTCCAGGTAATATCCTCCAAGCATGGTGTGTTGTGGAAAACTTGCCATAGGTTTAAACCGACACCTCCCTTCTGATGATTGGGTCTCCACTACAGAAGAGACTTGTGTAGAAACTTCACAAAGAGACACCAAAAGACCGTAAGTGTAAGCGGCAGAGTCGTCATCAGACATCAGGGAAAATTAATTCACAAGCGGATTTCTTCATCTGTATTGTGTATCCCAAAGAAATTTTCCAGCAACATCGGTTTACACTGAACCCACTTTATAAGAGCATGGAACACAAACACCATAGGGTTAGTCGGTTTCCACACAAAACTTCTCCTTCCTAGAGCCGCATATATTAAAGACACTGCGTGCACCTAGGGGCCTAGGTCACATATAAATGTAGGGTGATTTTGCCAGTCTTCTGTAAACTTATTGTAAAAGATATTGGAAGTTAATGCTGATGAATGTATGGATTATACTAAAGGTGGTATTGTCCACCTTATTGAGCAGGTGTCCAATTAACCTGTAATCTCATCAAGGTGCTACAAAAGGTGTAGCCTTCTGGTTTCTGGTTAGAGGTTATGCCCTGATGAGGCCCGGTATGCACAAGTTGTTGGTGGGGTTAAACGTGCGTTGGCATGATGTGCACTTTCTTTCATGTCATTGGCAAGAGTCCATGAGCTAGTGACGTATGGGATATACAATCCTACCAGGAGGGGCAAATTTTCCCAAACCTCAAAATGCCTATAAATACACCCCTCACCACACCCACAATTCAATAAGTAACAGAAACCTAATCCTTCCCCCAAAGAATCTGGTTCCAATTGGAAACCTTCTTCAAGTTGGACTAAATCCAAACCATTTAAGAAACCAAAGCCAGCCCCCAAGTCTGAATGAAGGTGCGGCCCTCATTCCAGCTCAGCTGGTAGGGGGCAGATTAAGATTCTTTCAAAACATTTGGGCAGATTCGGTCCAAAATCATTGGATTCAGAGTATCGTCTCTCAAAGGTACCAAATAGGATTCAGGGTAAGACCTCCTGAGAAAAGGTTTTTTTCTCTCACGCATCCAAGTAAATCCAGTAAAGGCTCAAGCTTTTCTGAAGTGTGTTTCAGACCTGGAGCTTTCAGGCGTAATCATACCAGTTCCATTTCAAGAACAGGGTCTGGGGTTTTATTCAAATCTATTCATTGTCCCAAAGAAAGAAAATTCTTTCAGGCCAGTTCTGGATCTGAAAATTTTTAATCGTTATGTAAGAGTGCCAACTTTCAAAATGGTGACTATAAGGACTATTCTGCCTTTTGTTCAGCAAGGGCATTATATGTCCACAATAGACTTACAGGATGCTTATCTTCATATTCCAATTCATCCAGACCATTATCAGTTTCCGAGATTCTCTTTTCTAGACAAGCATTACCAATTTGTCGCTCTTCCGTTTGGCCTAGTGACAGCTCCACAAATCTTTTTGAAGGTTCTCGGTGCCCTACTCTGTAATCAGAGAACGGGGTATTGCAGTATTTCCTTATTTGGACAATATCTTGGTACTAGCTCAGTCTTTACATTCTGCAGAATCTCACACGAATCAACTAGTGTTGTTTCTTCAAAGACATGGTTGGAGGATCAATTTACCAAAAAGTTATTTGATTCCTCAGACAAGGGTCACCTTTTTAGGTTTCCAGATAGATTCAGTGTCCATGACTCTGTCTCTAATAGACAAGAGACGATTAAAATTGGTTTCAGCTTGTTTGAACCTTTAGTCTCAGTCATTCCCTTCAGTGGCTATGTGCATGAAAGTTTTAGGTCTCATGACTGCAGCATCGGACGCGATCCCCTCTGCTCGTTTTCATATGAGACCTCTCCAGCTTTGTATTCTTAACCAATGGTGCAGGGATTATACAAAGATATCACAATTAATATCCTTAAATCCCAATGTTCGACTCTCTCTGACTTGGTGGTTAGATCACCATCGTATAGTTCAAGGGCCTCTTTTGTTCGTCCAACCTGGACTGTGATCACAACAGATGCAAGTCTTTCAGGTTGGGGAGCTGTCTGGGGATCTCTGACAGCACAAGGGGTTTGGAAACCTCAAGAGGCGAGGTTACCAATCAATATTTTAGAACTCCATGCTATCTTCAGGGCTCTTCAGGTGTGGCCTCTGTTGAAGAGAGAACCGTTCATTTGTTTTCAGACAGACAATATCACAACTGTGGCATATATCAATCATCAGGGGGGACTCGCAGTCCCCAATCCATGAAAGAAGTATCTTGGATACTTGCTTGGGTGGAATCCAGCTCCTGTCTAATTTCTGCGGTTCATATTCCAGGTATAGACAATTGGGAAGCAGATTATCTCAGCCGTCATACTTTAAATCCGGGGAGTGGTCGCTCCATCTAGATGTGTTTTTTTCAGATTGTTCAGATGTGGGGTCTTCTAGAAATAGATCTGATGGCTTCCCATCTAAACAAGAAACTTCCCAGGTACCTGTCCAGGTCCAGGGATCCTCAGGTGAAGGAGTGGATGCGTTAGCAGTTCCTTGGTGTTACCAACCTGCTTATATCTTCCCGCCTCTAGTTCTTCTTCCAAAAGTGATTTCCAAAATCATCATGGAACAATCGTTTGTGTTGCTGGTAGCTCCAGCATGACCTCACAGGTTTTGGTATGCGGATCTTGTTCGTATGTCCAGCTGCCAACCTTGGCCACTTCCATTAAGGCTAGACCTTCTGTCGCAAGGTCCGTTTTTCCATCAGGATCTCATATCATTAAATTTGAAGGTATGGAAATTGAACGCCTAATGCTTAGTCATAGAGGTTTCTCTGACTCAGTGATTAATACTATGTTACAGGCTTGTAAATCTGTTTCTAGGAAGATTTATTATCAAATTTGGAAGACTTATATTTCATGGTGTTCTTCTCATAAATTCTCCTGGCATTCTTTTAGAATTCCTAGAATTTTGCAGTTTCTTCAGGATGGTTTGGATAAAGGTTTGTCTGCAAGTTCCTTGAAGGGACAAATCTCTGCTCTTTCTGTTTTATTTCACAGAAAGTTTGCTAAGCTTCCTGATATTCACTGTTTTGTACAGGCTATGTTCCATATCAAGCCTGTCATTAAATCAATCTCTCCTCCTTGGAGTCTTAACTTGGTTTTGAAGGCCTTACAGGCTTCTCCTTTTGAGCCTATGCATTCTTTGGACATTACACTACTTTCTTGGAAAGTGTTGTTCCTTTTGGCCATCTCTTCTACTAGAAGAGTTTCTGAATTATCTGCTTCTTCTTGTGAATCTCCTTTTCTGGTTTTCCATCAGGATAAGGCAGTTTTGCGGACTTCATTTAAATTCTTACCTAAGGTTGTGAATTCTAACAACATTAATAGAGAAATTGTTGTTCCTTCTTTGTGTCCTAATCCTAAGAATTCGTTGGAGAAATCCTTGCATTCTTTGGATGTGGTAAAAGCTTTGAAATATTTTGTTTAAGCTACTAAAGATTTCAGGAAGACTTCTAGTCTATTTGTTATCTTTTCTGGTTCCAGGAAAGGTCAGAAGGCATCTGTCATTTCCTTGGCATCTTGGTTAAAGCTTTTGATTCATCAGGCTTATTATGAGTCGGGTCAGGCCCCGCCTCAGAGAATTACAGCTCATTCTACTAGATCAGTCTCCACGTCATGGGCTTTTAAGAATGAAGCTTCAGTTTATCAGATTTGCAAAGCAGCAACTTGGTCTTCTTTGCTTACATTTACTAAATTCTACCGTTTTGAAGTATTTGCTTCTTTGGAAGCAGTTTTGGTAGAAAAGTTTTTCAGGCAGCTGTTTCAGTTTGATTCCTCTGCTAATGTTTTAATTTTTTTTCTTTCATTTATGAGAAAAACTTATTTTTTTGGTTGTGGATTTAATTTTCTCAGCGGAAAATAGCTGTTATTATTTTATCCCTCCCTCTCTAGTGACTCTTGTGTGGAGTTCCAAATATTGGGTATTTCTATCCCATACGTCACTAGCTCATGGACTCTTGCCAATTACATGAAAGAAAACATAATTTATGTAAGAACTTACCTGATGAATTAATTTCTTTCATATTGGCAAGAGTCCATGAGACCCACCCTTTTTATGGTGGTTATGATTTTTTTGTATAAAGCACAATTATTTCCAAATTCCTTTGTTGATGCTTTTAACTCCTTTCTTTTTCACCCCACTACTTGGCTATTCGTTAAATTGAATTGTGGGTGTGGTGAGGGGTGTATTTATAGGCATTTTGAGGTTTGGGAAACTTTGCACCTCCTGGTAGGATTGTATATCCCATATGTCTCTAGCTCATGGACTCTTGCCATTATGAAAGAAATGAATTTATCAGGTAAGTTCTTACATAAATTATGTTTTTGTATTCACAAGACAGACACTGGACAGTGTCTTGCTATTGTAAAGGACTTTACCTTCTACCACTGAGCTACCCACAGGTGTACTACTGCTGCTACTTTGAATACACCTTCGGTATTAGCCACACAATATCCCAGGTGCCGATGTATGGCCCCTAGTTGCACACAGTGTCTTTAATATATGCGGCTCTAGAACGGAGAAGTTTTGTGTGGAAACCGGCTAACCCTATGGTGTTTGTGTTCCATGCTTTTCTTAAGTGGGTTCAGTGTAAACCGATGTTGCTGGAAAATTTATTTTGGATACACAATACAGATGAAGTAATCCGCTTGTGAATTAATTTTCCCTGATGTCTGATGACGACTCTGAAGTCTCTTCTGTAGTGGCGACCCAATCAGCAGAAGGGAGGTGGCGGTTTAAACCTATGGCAAGTTTTCCACAACACACCGTGCTTGGAGGATATTACCTGGAAGTTAGCCCATCCCTTTGATTGACGTCACGAGTATCGGGATCAGGCTACACTGTGAGATCCGCTGTTCGTAAACAAAGCAGAACGCTCCGTGGTATGTGAGTAACTGACCTAGTGTGCAGCTTCCCACTGCGGTCATAATTACTCTGGGACTTATGTTCTGGACTGCTACAGTTTTGACTATGCTCTAGTTTTGGTTCTCTATGTGTTACGTAGAGAGTGTGTTTTTTGGAAACTGTATCGTTGTACACATAACTTTGTATTTACAATGTATAATGGTTGCTACATTTTATAGTGACAGTGGGTACTGTTTAGTCCTTTACATTTTTAACAGGTTGATATGTTAAGTGTTTGTATGCTCATTGGTACTTGCTCCTATGTCAGAGGGCAGAATAAAAATACCTTTTTGTTCAGTTGCTAGTGATGTTTGTTCCTCTCTTTCAAAGGATAGTATTGGATACCCTTTGAGTCTTCTCTCCATAATTATTGATATTTTTAAATTTGAGGACTGCACAGTGATATATATTGGAACTATTTAGCAGTATTTACACCTCTCTCCTCTCCCTGTTTTTATATTCTTATACATATATATTTAAAATCTGCTGCCCATTGCTGCATGAGTTACCCCCTTTGCTGTGCTATAGGTCACGTTTGCATTGCAGGCCACTTCTAATACCAGTGCATAATTGCGCGCGCTGGTATTACGAATGGAGCTCAAATATCGTGCTCTCGCCTTAAATGTTTATAATGTTTATATGGTTATTTCTTTCAGCAATCTTATTTTAATAAATGTATTAATGTTTTAATGTATTCTGACCATTACTACTACTGTTCTTACTTCAAGCAGTGTTATTCATCCTTCTGTTTGTTCTTTACAGGAAGAATATAGAACTTTTTCTCCTGGAATTGTGAACTTCATTCGAAACAAAAGTGTTGAAATGATGGTGGTCATTCGTAAAAAAGGTCCGTTCAGAATATACCTTCTTCTAGTTCTTAGCCTGCTAAGGTTACTGTTTCTAGTTATGAAGCTGCTGTTTCTTCAGAGGGGATGGGTCTTCAGAGGAGATGGTTTGTTCTTTGTTGATCAATAGTCTTGATCTGATCATTTTACTTGACATCTTTTTATTTTATTTTTTGTTAAAGGATCACTCAACACAGTAGATTTGCATAATCAGCAAATGCAAGATAACAAGACAATGCGATAGCACTTAGTCTGAACTCAAATGAGTAGTATATTTTTTTTCTGACAGTTTTAAAAGTGATGTCTATGTCCATTCCCCCTGTACTATGTGACAGCCGTCAGCCAATCAAAAATACATACAGGTACCATATGACAGCCATCAGCCAATCACAAATGCATACACGTTTACTCTGTGAATTCTTGTACATGCTTAGTAGGAGCTGGTGACTCAAAAAGTTTAAATATAAAAAGACTGTGCACATTTTGGTAATGGAAGTAAATTGGAAAGTTGTTTAAAATTGCTGCTCTATCTGAATAATGAAAGTTTAATTTTGACTTGAGTGTTCCTTTAAGCATATTCATTCTCTTTTAAAGGGAATTTTTGCTTTCTTACTTATTTTAGAGGTTACATTTTCTACATGTTCATAAAGTAAATGAGAATATACCATTTAAAAGTTATATACTGTTTATTCCCTTGGTATGTTTCTTGTCCCTGTTGCTGTCTGAGATTATATCCAGAAATTGGACTAAGTCAGGTATTCATTTTATTTATTCTCAAGACTTCTATTATTAAGCTTTTGGAAGCTAGACCCAAAATGGTTGGGGTCATTTTTACTCTGGATATATGAGGCGCGATCAGATATACGGCTTGGTTTTGGCGCAAGCGAGGGAACCCGCGCCGCCCGTAGTTTCACCTCGCACATTGGGGTATTACATATAAGGCGCCGGCAGTTCCTAAAGTGCCGTAAGTCGGACAAACTAGTGATGTCCAGAAATGAGCGTAACTACAAATTTCTGGAGTCGCCAGTGACTTACGGCACTTTAGAAACTTCCTGTGCCTAAAAAAACTAACTAAAGTATAAAATCTCCCATAACTGTCTAACACGCCTCCCAAACATCATCCCGACACGTATACCCCTATATCCGCAATCCCCCCTCTCAATCCTAATAAAAAATTTATTAACCCCTAGACCGACAACCCCCCACAACGCAATAAGCCTAATTATTAACCCCTAAACCGCCATAGCCCACACTGCAATAAACCTATCCTAGTATTAACCCCTAAACCGCCGCTCCCGGAGCCCACCGCCACCTACATTATATGTATTAACCCCTAAACCACCGCTCCCGGACCCCGCCGCAACTAAATAAAGTGTTTAATCCCTAAACCGCCAATCCCGGGCCCCGCCGCCACCTACATTATATTTATTACCCTCTAATCTGACCCCCCTACACCGCTGCCATCTACATTATATTTATTACCCTCTAATCTGACCCCCTTACACCGCCGCCACCTACATTATATTTATTACCCTATAATCTGACCCCCCTACACCGCCGCCACCTACATTATATTTATTACCCTCTAATCTGATCCCCCTACACCGCCGCCACCTACATTATATTTATTACCCTCTAATCTGATCCCCCTACACCGCCGCCACCTACATTATATGTATTAACATCTAATCTGATCCCCCTACACCTCCACCAGCTACATTAAATATATTAACCCATAATCTGATCCCCCTACACCGCCGCCAGCTACATTAAATATATTAACCCCTAATCTGATCCCCCTACACCGCCGCCAGCTACATTAAATATATTACCCCCAAACCTAAGTCTAACCCTAACACCCCATAACTTAATTATTATTTAAATAAATAATATTAATATTATTAACTAAAGTATTCCTATTTAAAACTAAATACTTACCTGTAAAATAAACCCTTAGATAGCTACAATATAATTAATAATTACATTGTAGCTATTTTAGGATTTATATTTATTTTACAGGTATATTTGTATTTATTTTAACTAGGTACAATAGCTATTAAATAGTTAATAACTATTTAATAGCTACCTAGTTAAAATAATTAAAAATTACCTGTAAAATAGATCCTAACCTAAGTTACAAATACACCTAACACTACACTATCAATAAATTAATTAAATAAATTAACTACCAATACCTACAATTAAATACATAAAATAAATAAATAAATAAATTATCTAATATAAAATACAATTAAATAAACTAAACTATATTACAAAAAACCCCCACTAAATTACAAAAAATAAAAAAATATTACAAGAAATTTAATCTAATTACACCTAATCTAAGCCCCCTAATAAAATAAAAATCCCCCAAAATAATAAAATTTCCCTGCCCTAAACTAAATTACAAAGTAACCAGCTCTTTTACCAGCCCTTGAAAGGGCTTTTTGCGGGGCATTGCCCCAAAGTAATTAGCTCTTTTACCTGTAAAAAAAAAAAAGCAATACAATATCCCCCCCAACATTACAACCCACCACCCACATACCCCTACTCTAAAACCCACCCGATCCCCCCTTAAATAAACCTAACACTACCCCATTGAACCCTAACTTGAGCCGTCTTCACCCAACTGGGCCGAACTCTTCATACAATGTGGGCACAAGTGGTCCTCCAGCTGGGCCGAAGTCTTCATCCAAGCGGGGCAGAAGAGGTCCTCCATCCGGCCAAAGTCTTCATCCAAGCAGGGCAGAAGAGGTCCTCCATCCGGCTGAAATCTTCATCCATCCGTGGCTCCATCTTCAAGACCTCCGACGCGGAACATCCTCCTCAGCCGACGGACTAACCACGAATGAAGGTTCCTTTAAATGACGTCATCCAAGATGGCGTCCCTCGAATTCCGATTGGCTGATAGGATTCTATCAGCCAATCGGAGTTAAGGTAAGAAAAATCCAATTGGTTGATTGAATCAGCCAATCGGATTGAAGTTCAATCCGATTGGCTTATTGGATCAGCCAATAGAATGCGACGTCAATTCAATCAACCAATCTGATTTTTCCTACCTTAATTCTGATTGGCTGATAGAATCCTATCAACCAATCGGAATTCGAGGGACGCCATCTTGGGGGCTTAGATTAGGTGTAATTAGATTAAATTTCTTGTAATATTTTTTTATTTTTTGTAATTTAGTGTTTTTTTTGTAATATAGTTTAGTTTATTTAATTTTATTTTATATTAGATAATTGTAGTTAATTTATTTAATTAATTTATTGATAGTGTAGTGTTAGGTGTATTTGTAACTTAGGTTAGGATTTATTTTACAGGTAATTTTGTAATTATTTTAACTAGGTAGCTATTAAATAGTTATTAACTATTTAATAGCTATTGTACCTAGCTAAAATAAATACAAATATACCTGTAAAATAAAAGAGGACATCCGGACCGGCAAAATTCTTCATCCAAGCCGCATCTTCTATGTTCTTCAATCCGATGATGACCGGCTGATCTTCAAGACCTCCAGCGCGGATCCATCCATCTTCACCGACGACTTCCCGATGAATGACGGTTCCTTTAAGGGACATCATCCAAGATGGCGTCCGTCGAATTCCGATTGGCTGATAGGATTCTAAATTGAACTAGATTGAACTTGAATCTGATTGGCTGATTCCATTAGCCAATCAGAATTTTCCTACCTTAATTCCGATTGGCTGATAGAATCCTATCAGCCAATCGGAATTCGAGGGACGCCATCTTGGATGACGTCATTTAAAGGAACCGTCATTTGTCGGGAAGTCGTCGGTGAAGATGGATGGATCCGCGCTGGAGGTCTTGAAGATCAGCCGGTCGTCATCGGATTGAAGAACATAGAAGATGCGGCTTGGATGAAGATGTTTGCCGGTCCGGATGTCCTCCTCTGCCCGCTTGGATCAAGACTTCAGCCGGAGAATCAACGTCACTCTTCAGCCCCCGCTTGGGCTTGGTTCAAGACTTCGGAGGCTTGGATAAAGACTTCGGTGGACGGATCGGTGAACCCGGCGAGGTGAAGACAAGGTAGGGAGATCTTCAGGGGCTTAGTGTTAGGTTTATTTAAGGGGGGTTTGGGTTAGATTAGGGGTATGTGGGTGGTGGGTTGTAATGTTGGGGGGGGTGGTATTGTATGTTTTTTTTACAGGCAAAAGAGCTGAATTCTTTGGGGCATGCCCCGCAAAGGGCCCTTTTCAGGGCTGGTAAGGTAAAAGAGCTTTTCTATTTTAATTTTAGAATAGGGTAGGGCATTTTTTTATTTTGTGGGTCTTTGTTATTTTATTAGGGGGCTTAGACTAGGTGTAATTAGTTTAAAATTGTTGTAATATATTTTTTTTTAACTTAGTTCTTTTTTATTTTTTGTACTTTAGTTAGTTTATTTAATTGTATTTAATTGTAGGTATTTTATTTAATTAATTTATTGATAGTGTAGTGTTAGGTTTAATTGTAGATAATTGTAGTTATTTTATTTAATTAGTTTATTGATAGTGTAGTGTTAGGTTTAATTGTAACTTAGGTTAGGATTTATTTTACAGGTAATTTTGTAATTATTTTAACTAGGTAGCTATTAAATAGTTCTTAACTATTTAATAGCTATTGTACCTAGTTAAAATAATTACAAAGTTGCCTGTAAAATAAATATTAATCCTAAAATAGCTACATTATAATTTATATTGTAGCTATATTAGGGTTTATTTTACAGGTAAGTATTTAGCTTTAAATAGGATTAATTTATTTAATAAAAGTTAATTTATTTCGTTAGATTTAAATTATATTTAACTTAGGGGGGTGTTAGTGTTAGGGTTAGACTTAGCTTTAGGGGTTAATACATTTATTATAGTAGCGGTAAGATCCGGTCGGCAGATTAGGGGTTAATTATTGTAGGTAGGTGGAGGCGACGTTGGGGGCGGCAGATTAGGGGTTAATAAATATAATATAGGGGTCGGCGGTGTTAGGGGCAGCAGATTAGGGGTACATAGGGATAACGTAGGTTGCGGCGGTGTACGGAGCGGCAGATTAGGGGTTAATAATAATATGCAGGGGTCAGCGATAGCGGGGCGGCAGATTAGGGGTTAATAAATATAATATAGGGGTCGGCGGTGTTAGGGGCAGCAGATTAGGGGTACATAGGTATAATGTAGGTTTGCGGCGGTGTACGGAGCGGCAGATTAGGGGTTAATAATAATATGCAGGGGTCAGCGATAGCAGGGGAGGCAGATTAGGGGTTAATAAGTGTAAGGGTAGGGGTGTTTAGACTCGGGGTACATGTTAGGGTGTTAGGTGCAGACTTAGGAAGTGTTTCCCCATAGGAAACAATTGGGCTGCGTTAGGAGCTGAACGCTGCTTTTTTGCAGGTGTTAGGTATTTTTTCAGCTCAAACTGCCCCATTGTTTTCTATGGGGGAATCGTGCTCGAGAACGTTTTTGAAGCTGGCCGCGTCTGTAAGCAACGCTGGTATTTAGAGTTGCAGTGGTGGTAAATATGCTCTACACTCCCTTTTTTGGAGCCTAACGCAGCCATTCTGTGAACTCTAAATACCAGCGGTATTTAAAAGGTGCGGGGGAAAAAAGCATGCGTAGCTAATGCACCCCTTTGGCCGCAGAACTCTAAATCTAGCCGTTAGGGTTTATTTTACAGGTAAGTATTTAGTTTTAAATAGGAATACTTTAGTTGATAAAATTAATATTATTTAGATTTATTTAAATAATAATTAAGTTATGGGGTTTTAGGGTTAGACTTAGGTTTGGGGGTAATATATTTAATGTAGCTGGCGGCGGTGTAGGGGGATCAGATTAGGTGTTAATACATATAATGTAGGTGGCAGCGGTGTAGGGGGATCAGATTAGAGGGTAATAAATATAATGTAGCTGGCGGCAGTGTAGGGGGATCAGATTAGGTGTTAATACATATAATGTAGGTGGCAGCGGTGTAGGGGGATCAGATTAGAGGGTAATAAATATAATGTAGGTGGCAGCGGTGTAGGGGGATCAGATTAGAAGGTAATAAATATAATGTAGGTGGTGGCGGTGTAGGGGGATCAGATTAGAGGGTAATAAATATAATGTAGGTGGCGGCGGTGTAGGGGCGTCAGATTAGAGGGTAATAAATATAATGTAGGTGGCGGTGGTGTAGGGGGATCAGATTAGAGGGTAATAAATATAATGTAGGTGGCGGCGGTGTAGGGGCGTCAGATTAGAGGGTAATAAATATAATGTAGGTGGCGGTGGTGTAGGGGGGTCAGATTAGAGGGTAATAAATATAATGTAGGTGGTGGCGGTGTAGGGGGATCAGATTAGGGGTTAATATATTTAATGTAGCTGGCGGCGGTGTAGGGGGTTCAGATTAGGTGTTAATACATATAATGTAGGTGGCGGTGGTGTAGGGGGATCAGATTAGAGGGTAATAAATATAATGTAGGTGGCGGCGGTATAGGGGGATCAGATTAGGGGTTAATATATTTAATGTAGGTGGCGGCGGTGTAGGGGGTCAGATTAGGGGGTAATACATTTAATGTAGGTGGCGGCGGAGTCCGGGAGCGGTGGTTTAGGGGTTAAACACTTTATTTAGTGGCGGCGGGGTCCGGGGGCGGCGGTTTAGGGGTTAAACACTTTATTAGGTATATCGGTGGGGGATTGCGGTTGACAGGTAGATAGACGTTGCGCATGCGTTAGGTGTTAGTTTTTTTTTTTTCAGGCATTTTAGGGAGTTACGGTGCTCCAATACTCAGTGCAAGGCCTGCTACGGGTGCATTTTGTGGCGAGGTGAAAATGGAGTAAGATTTCTCCATTTTCGCCACGTAAGGCCTTGCGCTGTATATTGGTTACCAAACTGCGCCTGTTTTGTATGTCAGTCTATGGGGGGGAAAACTACGGGCGAAGGCAGAAATAAAAGAGCGTAACTTCTATGTTACGCCGTATATAGGATACCAAACCAGCACAAAATTTGGCGTGGCCGGCTTTTGCGGGCGACGCTGCATATCGGATCGGACCCATGGTCTAGCAATCATTTGGAAGATAATTCTTCCTGTTTAATCCCTTTAGTTATGAAGTTTATTTACTTCCATAGGAAGGCTTATTTGCAAGCAAGCTCAGATTTGTGTTTTGTCCCTTTCACCAAAATAGGGCACATGAATCTTTTTTCTGCCTAGTTATTCTGGTGTTTGCTAATGGTTTCAGTGCCTTACTGGATTTGAGCACTATACCTTCTTTTTGCAAGGCTGGAAAGCTACATACCATATCAATTTATTTGCTCTGGGGAATGCTGACAGGGTCAGTGCCCATTAGTTGAATTGGAACTGGTCTAAGTAGTTTAAAATCTTATCCCCCATCCAAGTTTGCATGTACTGTAGGTACAACCCTTGACTGAGAGGTTTGTGTAGGGGGTAAGTTACTCCTTTTTCAGGAAGCTTGGTTTTAGTCTGTTCAGGTATATTGAATTCTTATTGTAGTCGTAAAGAGACAGTCTACAATATATTTTTTTAAATTTATTTTTTATTCAGGGAATCAATTGTTACCGAGTCACATAGAAAGCGCCATACAGGAATTAATGCTGTCATTCTAAATTACAATGGTTATGACATTTGTTTAAATAAAGATTTCCCATTTTTACAATCATTTTTGAGAGTCAAAATATATAAACAAAACGTAAACTAATGTTCACACAGTTAAGTAGTTTTAAGCCTATGCCGTTCAGTATCATAATAAGTATGCACCTGAAAAGATGGTGAGAAACGGAGGCTTCTTTGATATGTATGAGAAGGTAGAGAAGAGAAGGGGAAAGGGACAAAGGCAGCTAGTAAATATGGGAATTAGGGCAAGAGGGGGTGAGAGGATAAGACCAGACCCTGCAATCGCTGTTTAAACCGCATCCACCATGTAGCATTCCTACAATAGAATTTTTATTGTTTTAAAAGATAGATAATCCCTTTATTACCCATTCCCCAGTTTTGCACAGCCAACACAGTTATATTAACCCCTTAATGACCAAGGACGTACGCTGTACGTTCTAAAAAAAAAGACACTTAACGACTGAGGACGTATGGCGTACGTCCTTGGTCTTGGAAAGCGATGGAAGCGATCCTGATCGCTTCCAGACGCTTTCCGGTTATTGCAGTGATGCCTCGATATCGAGGCATCCTGCAATAACCCTCCTTGGCCATCCGATGCAGAGAGAGCCACTCTGTGGCCATCTCTGCACCGGACATCGATGGCCGGTATAGTTGGTGGGTGGGAGCCAGTCTGGGAGGTGGGTGGGTGGCCATCGATGGGCCGTGTGATGTGGAAGGGGGTGGGATCATGGGCGGGATCACTGGGCACACAGACGCGTGTGTTTGTGCACAAGTAGGGAGCGGGTGGGAACTGCTACACTGCAGAAAAATATTGAACAAAAAGTGGCAGAGAGGGGGATATAAAAATAAAATAAAAATGATCTAAGGATCTGGGAGGGGGTGGGGGTTTGGTCTTTGGGGGGGCAAGCTACACTACAGAAAAAATATAAAAAAATATAAAAAAAATATTTTATTGTAAACTGGGTACTGGCAGACAGCTGCCAGTACCCAAGATGACTACCAATAAATTAGAGGGGGAGGGTTAGAGAGCTGTTTGGGGGGATCAGGGAGGTTGGGGGCTAAGGGGGGATCCTACAGAGCAGCATATGTAAATATGCTTTAAGAAAAAAATGTAAGATAGCTTTTATTTTACTGGCAGACTTTCTGCTAGTACTTAACATGGTGGGGACAATTGTGGGGTGGGGGAGGGAAGAAAGCTGTTTGGGAGGGATCAGGGGGTGTAATGTATCAGGTGGGAGGCTGATCTCTACACTTAAGCTAAAATTAACCCTGCAAGCTCCCTACACGCTACCTAATTAACCCCTTCACTGCTATCCATAATACACATGTGATGCACAGCGGCATTTAGCGGCCTTCTAATTACCAAAAAGCAACGCCAAAGCCATATCTGTCTGCTATTTCTCAACAAAGGGGATCCCAGAGAAGCATTTACAACCATTTGTGCCATAATTGCACAAGCTGTTTGTAAATAATTTCAGTGAGAAACCTAAACGGTAGAGAAACGGTATATAATATGTGTGGGTACAGTAAATGAGTAAGAGGAAAATTACAGCTAAACACAAACACCGCAGAAATGTAAAAATAGCCTTGGTCCCAAATGGACAGAAAATGGAAAAGTGCTGTGGTCATTAAGGGGTTAATATACTTTTTACCTTTGTGATTACCTTGTATCTAAGAATCTTTTGACAGCTCCCTGATCACATTACTTATTATTTTTATTATCTATTGACTTGCATTTAGTACTGTGTTGTGCTAAATCTTAAATAACTCCCTGGACATGAACACATTGTTATCTATATGGCCCACATGAACTAGCAGTATCCTGTTGTGAAAAGCAAATACAAAAGCATGTGATTAAGAGGCTGCCTATAGTGACTTAGAAACAGGCAGAAATTTAGAGATTAAATTGTTTTAAGTATAGTTATAAAATGTATATATATATATATATATATATATATATATATATATATATATATATGTATATATATATATATATATATATATATATATATATACAAATACAGGTAGCTCTCAGTTTACGCCGGGGTTAGGTTCCAGAAGGAATGGTTGTAAATTGAAACCAATTGTAAATTGAAACCCAGTTTATAATGAAAGTTAATTGGAAGTGAGGGAGTTAGGTTTCAAACACCTCTCAAAATTGTCATAAGTAACACCTAATACATTATTTTTAAAGCTTTGAAATTAAGACTTTAAATGCTAAACAGCATTATAAACAGTATCAAATAATCACACAACACAGAATATATAATTAAACTAAGTTAAATGAACAAAAACATTTGCTAAATTGCATTATAAACCTTATAAAATAATCAGACAACACAGACTTTACTTGTATTTTTCTGCAAACAGTTCTTTCTATGCAATCCAATCTGGACTGATTTATAGACAGGAAGATCTTGTTCCTATGAAAGCTGCTCGATAGCTCATGTCTAGCTAGACTAATTAATTCCAGCCTGTTTCTGTGCTTGGCTTTGCATATCTTTGCTGCAACACAAGCGGACAGCTCCACCTACTGGCTATTTTAATCAATGCTATGCTTCTCAATGCTTTTCAATAGCAGTCACATGACTGAAAAAAAAGGTTGTTATTCTGAAATGGTGCAAATTGAACCGTTGTAAATGGAGGCCCACCTGTATATATATTAATATAAATATATTAATGTTGGTTGCGCAAATCTGGGGAATGGGTAGTAAAGACATTATCTATCTTTTTAAACAATAACAATTTAAGGAATATGGAATAGGTTTCAGATCAAGGCCTTCCAAGGGAGAATTTCTTTCTGTTCTATGTTCCTAGGAGCTCTGTAGGCTTAGGTAGATAAGATCTCCAACCTATTCATTGTTCCATAAGTAGGAACAAATGTTCAGTTCTATTTTGATCAAGTTCCTACTTTCGAAATGTAAACTATTTGAGCTTTTCTGTGAGGTCACTTTATGTCCTCAATCCATTTTAAGGATGTTTACCTTATTTCTAGGCACATCATCGGTTTCTGAGGATTTGCTTTTTTGGACAAGCTTTCAGTTTGTTGCTCTTCCGTTTGATTTGGCTACAGCCTTCTTATCTATAATCAGTTTTTAGGGTATTGCAGTGTTTTCTGGTCTGGATGATATCTTTGTTCAGGTTCCATCTTTTAATTCAGTATTATTTTTCTCCAACTGTTGTTCTTCAACACAGGGGCGTATTTAGGTTTTGTGCTGCCCTAGGCAGTCAAAATTCTGCTGCCCCCCCCCCCCCCCCCAAAAAAAAAAAAGATTTTAGGCCTTTTTTCCCCTTAATATTTTTTTGGGTCAGTGTGTAAAATGTTTTTTTTTTTTCATAACAATTCAAAAGAAAATGGGCTAACAAAACACTTGCATACAGGGGGGTTGAATTGCAATACCATTTTCTCCCTGAGAGAAGGGAGAGAAAAGAAGGGGAGAGGAGAAAAGGGAGGCTAAGGAAAGAAGGAAGGGAGGGAGACGAAAAAAGTGGGTAGGGAGAGGAGAAAATGGGGGAGGTAAAGAAGGGAGGGAAAGAAAGTGATAGAAGGGAGCAAGGGAGGGAGTTGAGAGAAAGAAGGGAGGGAGGAAGGAAGGGAGGGAAAGAAATAAGGGAGTGAGTTGAGGGAGGAAGGGAGTTGAGGGAGGGAGGGAGTTGAGGAAGGGAGGGAGAAAGGGAAAGAAGGGAGAGAAAGAAGAATACACTTTGAAAACTATCACTGCCCTTTACATGCAACAACATACAGTATTTACCATCATTCAAGTAATGAAACGTTTTAAGTGTCCGTTTACTATTTACTTAGTGGGTTCATGAATGCAGAGAAAGCTAGCTATTAGTAGCTAACATACATTAGCGCTGAGAGTTTATGATTAGACATCACATGAATGCAGAGAAAGCTAACTATTAGTAGCTAACATACATTAGCGCTGAGAGTTTATGATTAGACATCACATGAATGCAGAGAAAGCTAACTATTAGTAGCTAACATACATTAGCGCTGAGAGTTTATGATTAGACAGCACATGAATGCAGAGAAAGCTAACTATTAGTAGCTAACATACATTAGCGCTGAGAGTTTATGATTAGACAGCACATGAATGCAGAGAAAGCTAACCATTAGTAGCTAACATACATTAGCGCTGAAAGTTTATGATTAGACATCACATGAATGCAGAGAAAGCTAGCTATTAGTAGCTAACATGCATTAGCGCTGAGAGTTTACGATTAGACATCACAAGCTGATCTAAGCAGTGCACAGACGCATCCAGTCTTATAGTTACTAAGACCTGCAATAAGCACTGCGCTTGCAGACCCACCACAGCTGACAAGGGGAGGCAGCATATCGGCACAAGGTCTTCTTTTCCAGCCTCACCTTGTAAGTATATCCCCAGGCAAGTTTCTCACCAAGAACGCTTCCACTGCAAAAATGCCAGCAGCTCTAAATGAAGCAACGGTTTAAAGGAGCACTGCCTGTAAAGAGTGATATTAATCAGTGCACGTGCCTTGTCTTCTCTGTAAAAGCCTGCACTTTATCGCTCACTGTACTGTGTACTGGCTTTTAGAGAGAGGATAGGGCAGATGTGCTGTCCCTCCCAAATCTGCTGCCCTAGGCACAGGCCTTGTTGGCCTAGGCCATAATACACTCCTGCTTCAACAACATGATTGCAAAATCATTTTCAGTTTACTGGTTCTTCAGATAAATATTGCTTTTCTGTGGGATCATAGATTCATTTTCTATAAGACTTTCTCTAAACTTGATGACATGGTCATTGAATGGTTAGTTCTTAAAGGGACAGTCTACACAATCATTTTTATTGTTTTAAAGATAGATAATCCCTTTATTAGCCATTCCCTAGTTTTGCATAACCAACACAGTTATATTAATACACTTTTTACTTCTTTGATTACCTTGTATCTAAGCCTCTGCAAACTGCCCCCTTATTTCAGTTCTTTTGACAGACTTGCATTTTAGCCAATCAATGCTGATTCCTAGGTAACTCCACGTGCATGAACACAGTGTTATCTATATGACACACATGAACTAACACCCTCTATTGGTTAAAAACTGTCAAAATGCCTTCAGATAGAAGGGAGCAGCCTTCAAGGTCTAAGAAATTAGCATATGAACCTCCTAGGTTTAGCTTTCAACTAAGAATACAAAGAGAACAAAGCAAAATTGGCGACAAAAGTAAATTAGAAAGTTGTTTACAATAACATGCCCTATCTGAATCAAGTTTATTTTGGACTATACTGTCCCTTTAAGCATTGGGGTTTCTCAGATTCTGTGATTGAAACTATAATCATAAACCTGTGACTAGAAGGATTTGTAATAAGGTCTGGAAGTATTTTATTGCTTGGTGTATAGATCATGGCTTTTCCTGACACTCTTTTAAAATTCCTAGAATTTTGCAGATCTTACCGGATGGTTTGGAAAAAGGACTATCTGCCATCTCTTTGAAAGGTCAGATTTCTGCTCTTTCTGTTTTGTTTCACATGAAGATTGCTAATCTGACTTTCATGGTTTTGTTCAGGCTTTGGCACAAATTAAGCCTGCGATTAAGCTAATTTCTCCTCCCTGAAGCCTTAACTTGGTGTTAAAGGTTCAGTCTACTTCAGACATAAAGATAAATAATGCCTTTATTACTCATTCCCCAGTTTTGCATAACTAACAAGGTTATATTAATACACGTTTTACCTCTGTGATTACCTTGCATCTAAGCCCCTGCAGACTGCCCCCTTATTTCAGTTCTTTTGACAGACTTGCATTTTAGCCAATCAGTACCCTCTCGTAAGTAACTCCACGGGCGTGGGCACAATGTTATCTATATGGCACACATGAACTAACGTCCTCTGTGAAAAACTGTCAAATGCATTCAGATAATAGTTGGCCTTAGAAGTTAGCAAATGAGCCTACATAGGTTTAACTTTCAACTAAGAATACCAAGAGAACCAAGCAAATTTGATGAGAAAAATAAATTGGAATGTTGCTTAAAATTACATGTCCTATCTGAATCATGAAAGTTTCATTTGGACTCGACTGTCCCTTAAAAGGTATTGCAGGCGCACATCCTTTTGAGCCTAAGAATAAGGTGGATATTAAAGGGATACTGAACCCACATTTTTTCTTTTGTGATTCAGACAGAGCATGACATTTTAAGCAAATTTCTAATTTACTCCTATTATCAATTTTTCTTCATTCTCTTGGTATCTTTATTTGAAATGCAAGAATGTAAGTTTAGATGCCGGCCTATTTTTGGTGAACAACCTGGGTTGTCCTTGCTGATTGGTGGATAAATTCATCCACCAATCAAAAAGTGCTGTCCAGAGTACTAAACAAAAAAAAGCTTAGATGCCTTCTTTTTCAAATAAAGATAGCAAGAGAACAAAGAAAAATTGATAATAGGAGTAAATTAGAAAGTTGCTTAACATTGCATGCTCTATCTGAATCACAAAAGAAAAAATTTGGGTTCAGTGTCCCTTTAAGCTTCTTTGTTGGAAGGTTGTATTCCTTTGGCTATCTCTTCTGCTAGAAGAGTTACCAAATTGTCTGTTCTTTCTTGTAACCCCCCTTATCTTTTCTTTCATCATGATAAGGCAGCCTTAGGGACTGTTTGATTTATTGCCTAAAGTTGTCTCTTCAGACTTTCAGTAGGGAAATTGTTGTTCCTTCTGTGTGTCCCAATCCCAAGAATGCATCAGAGAGATCTTTGCATAATTTGGATGTTGTTAGAGCATTGAAGTATTACTTTGAAGCTACTAAGGATTTCAGACAAACTTTCTAGTTTGTTTGTTTGTTAACTTTTCTGGTTCTAGGAAAGGACAGAAGGTTTCTGCTGTTTCTTAGGCCTTTGGTTGAAACATTTGATTCATAAGGTTTACTTGAAGACAGGTCAACATACACTGAAATGGATAATTGCTCATTCTAAAAGGTCAGTTGCCACTTCTTGGGCTTTTAAGAATGAGCCTTCAGTTGACCAAATTTGCATGGCAGCTATGCTGTCATCTTTGCATACTTTTACTAAAGTCTACAAATTTTCTTTATTTTTTTTATTGAGGTTATTCAGAAATACAAGGTAAAGACAAAATAAAATATTGCATACATGTTACAGAAAGATGAATACAAATACAAATACAATCGGGGACATGTAAAAGCTTAATTTTAAGCAATCTAAATAAAAATGTTAAACAATATTGTAACCTCAGGAATTCTATATTTGGTACACCTTCTGTTTGCAAAATGTTGGGTCACTCTTGGACCCTTGTATCTCTATGACTAGAAATATTAGAAGGTAAAGAAGGAGAATTTTTTTTCCCCCATAATATAATTTATTAGTCACTCTTGGGCTGCTAGAGACTTGATATGACTAAGAAAGGGGATGCAAGAGGAGGTAAATGGGTCCAGAATCTGCTCTTGGGTCCAGAATCTAGAATGGTCAAGCTTAGTAATTGGAGAACCAACTCAGTTAGTATTTCAGGAGATTCAGATAATGGACAGTAGCGACTTTGTGGGATATAGGAGGAGGATATTTAACTATCTGACTATGGCTATATCAATCAAACCACCATGTGTTAATTCAGACATTGATAATCTAGGGTATGATGTCTCTCTATATCAATAATTATAGAGTCTATTATGGGAGAAAGGTGGGGAGAGTGAAAATTATATACTAGGTATTGTCTAGTCGGTAGGCAGTTGCCGACTGGTATGTGTTAGTGATCATTAAGAAGTCCAGATGTGCTGTCTCGGCCGCAGACAGCACACCACCCAAGTAGGATAAATTAGATTGACCAGCCAACTTTAGATAGATAACCTTCTATGTAAGGATAGAAGCGATATAGGAAATAGTAGGGTATGTTACATAATACATATATATTTGAAGAGGGGATTCTAAGTCCTTCAAACCTTTCCCACATTATTGGTTGTTACTAATATAGGGGTAGAATGCTATAAGGTGGATTTAAGTATTTAGCACTTTAGCATGGTTTGTATATTGTACCCAAAGAACTGAATCAAACTTTTTAGGAGTTTACCACTAGGTTAAAGCATTGCCTACATTGCTTCTTTCATGAGCAGACATTACAATATGTAGCTATGTATAAACTACTTGTAGTTGGGTGGTGGCTCAGAGGAAGGGAGATAGTGTACCGTCATTATGTGGTTAGACTCCTAATTACTCAAAAAGAGAATGTGTGCCTTTCAATAGACTTCATAAACTAAACTCTGGTAACCTTAATCGCATTCCTCTTACATCTAAAAACCCCTCCCCCTTCACTTGTGCACTCTGGAACTCTCGCTCTGTTTGCAACAAGCTCACTTCTATCCATGATCTCTTTATCTCCCACTCTCTTAACCTTCTGGCTCTTACAGAAACCTGGCTCTCTACTTCAGACACAGCATCCACTGCTGCACTGTCACATGGGGGTCTCCATTTCAGCCACACTCCTAGGTCTGGCAATAGACAAGGAGGTGATGTCGGTATTTTACTTTCCTCTCGTTGCACCTTCCAACAAATACAGCCCTTCTCTTCACTCACATTTTCTTCATTTGAAGCACACATGATTCGGTTATTCTCTCCCCTCTCTATACGTGTTGCAGTCATATACCGCCCCCCTGGCTCCCCAACTCAATTTTTAGATCACTTTGCTGCCTGGCTTCCTTATTTCCTTTCCTCAGACACCCCTGCCCTCATTCTTGGCGACTTCAACATCCCCCTTAACAATCCCACTGCCTCATCTGCTAAACAACTTCTGCAACTCACTTCCTCTTTCGGTCTGTCACAATGGACTGATTCTCCCACTCACAAAGACGGTCACTCCCTTGACCTGATCTTTAGCTATCGATGCACTCTCTCAAACTTCTCAAACTCCCCTTTTCCTCTTTCTGACCACCATCTCCTTACCTGCAACATATCATCCCTTCCTTCAACTCTCCCACCTTCTACTCCTCACACCAAACTTCACAGAAGCATTAGGTCTTTAGATCAGCAACAACTTGCTAATTCCCTTCAACCACTCCTCTCATCCTTCTCCTCCTTTTCCTGCCCTGAACAATCTATCTGCCACTATAATTCCACCCTTATATCCGTCCTTGACAATCTCGCCCCCCTTACCACTGCTAGGAAATCACACACTCATCCCCAGCCCTGGCATACTCCTCTGACACGGTACCTACGCAGATGTTCCCGTACTGCTGAACGGAATTGGAGAAAATCACGGAGTTCAGCTGATTTTCTTCATTACAAATTCATCTTGAACTCCTTCTACTCTGCCCTTAATCTCCACAAGCAACACTACTTCTCTACTCTTATCTCTAATCTTTCTTCAAACCCAAAACGTCTGTTCGCCACTTTCAATACTCTCCCCCGCCCTCCCCCACTTCCTAATACAACTTCTCTGTCAGCTCAAGACTTTGCCAGTCACTTCATTAATAAAATTGATTCCATCAGACAGGAAATCAGCTCTCAACACAATTCCATTCTCTCCCCCCCTCAAATACTCTCACTCAACCACAATGCTCATTACCTGAAACTTAGTTCATTCTCCCCTGTTACTGAGGACGAAGTTTCAGCACTTATACTGCGCTCTCACCTCACTACCTGTCCCCTTGACCCTATCCCCTCACAGCTGCTCCCCTCTCTCTCTGCTACCCTTACCCCTATACTAACACACATTTTCAACCTCTCCCTCAGCACTGGTACATTTCCCTCATCATTGAAACATGCACTGGTCACACCTATCCTCAAAAAAACCTTCCCTTGATCCTACCTCCCCATCCAACTACCGCCCAATTTCCCTCCTCCCTCTTGCTTCAAAGCTTCTCGAAAAACTAGTATATGCACGCCTATCCCATTTCCTTACGTTAAACTCCCTTCTTGACCCGCTGCAATCTGGATTTCGTCCCTATCACTCCACAGAGACAGCTATTGTTAAGGTCACCAGCGACCTACTTACAGCTAAATCAAAAGGCCACTTCTCTCTGCTTATCCTCCTTGATCTGTCCGCAGCTTTTGACACTGTCGACCACCCTCTTTTGCTCCAAACCCTCCAATCCTTCGGCATCTGTGACACAGCCCTTTCGTGGCTCTCTTCCTACCTCTCAAACCGTACCTTCAGTGTAGCCTTCTCTGGGGCCTCCTCTGCCCCGTCACCCCTTTCTGTCGGAGTACCGCAAGGCTCTGTCCTCGGTCCCCTTCTCTTCTAAATCTATACGTCATCACTAGGTTCCCTTATTAAGTCCCACGGTTTCCAATATCATTTGTATGCCGATGACACCCAAATCTACTTCTCTGCACCAGAACTATCTCCTTCCTTGCTAACCCGTGTCACTAACTGTCTTTCTCACATCTCTTCCTGGATGTCCTCTCACTACCTCAAGCTAAATCTCTCCAAAACTGAGCTCCTCATTTTCCCCCCTTCTTCCAAAATCTCCACCCCCAATATCTCTATAACTGTCGACAACTCCATCATTACCCCTACCCCGCATGCCCGATGTCTCGGGGTCACATTTGACTCAGATCTTTCCTTCACTCCTCACATTCAGTCCTTGGCTACAGCCTGCCGCTTCCACCTTAAAAACATCTCTAAAATTAGACACTTCCTTACACAAGACACAACTAAGATTTTAATCCACTCTCTCATTCTTTCCCGCCTTGATTACTGCAACTCTGTCCTCTCTGGTCTCCCCACCTGCCGCCTAGCTCCTTTACAATCCATAATGAATGCCTCTGCCAGACTCATCTTCCTTACACGTCGCTCTTCATCTGCTGAACCTCTCTGCCAATCCCTTCACTGGCTTCCTCTTGCCTCTAGGATCAAACACAAAACTCTCACTCTTACATACAAAGCCCTCAACTGCACTGCTCCCCCCTACATCTCAGACCTTGTCTCCAGATACTCTCCCTCCCGTCCCCTTCGCTCTGCTCATGACCTCCTACTCTCCTCCTCTCTTCTCACCTCATCACACTCCCGTTTACAGGACTTCTCCAGACTGGCTCCCATCTTATGGAACTCTCTGCCTCGCTCCACAAGACTCTCTTCTAGTTTTAAAAGCTTCAAGTGCTCCCTAAAGACTCTACTGTTCAGGGACGCATATAACCTACGCTAACCTTTCCTAATACCAGTTCCTCTCCTCCACTGCAATCCCCTGAACCCTCTTAGCATGTGGGCCTAGGAGTCCAGCTGTTTGTAGATCACCTTCTTAGGAGCTGACTACAACAGTGCAACTCTTGGCAGGGCCCTCTACCCTATAATTGTTTTGTTGTACTCCCCCTTTGTTTATAGCGCTGCAGAATCTGTTGGCGCTCTACAAATAACCGATAATAATAATAATAATAATGGACACTCTACTATAACCTTATAATTATTGGGACTGTTGCATACAAGTTATTTTATATTAGAACATATCAGCCTAGAGCAACCTAAGACTATAAAGAGTGTAACTCAGGTTGAACAGTGAACCCATACATGTTAATGGTATAAACAAGGAGCACAACTGGATTAAGGAACAAATAAACAATTTATAGTGCTTTATACCACTTATGCAAGATAAATAGAGAATATATATAAGGACAAATGGTGATAGATAGATAGATATGGAAGATTATTCTATGGCCATTTTTTTGTTTTATATGGTCCTCTGGAATACATCAGTTTATTACTTTCTTAAAACCCACAACGGTGTCCTACTTGTAGCTGGGTGGTAGATCCAAGGAAGCGATACAGTAAACCGCTATTAGGTGATTAGATTCTTAATTACCCAAAAAGATAATGGACACTCTGCTTTAACCCTATAATTATTGTGACTGTTGTATACAAAGTATTTTAGGTTAGAGCATATCAGCCTAGAACATCAATCTAAAGGTTGAACAGTTGACCTATACATATTTAATGGCATAAACAAGGAACACAACTGGATTAAGGAACAGATAGATAGTCTATAGAACGTTTTACCACTTAAGCAATATAAATAGAGAATATATATGAGGACAGAGGGTAGTGGTAGATATGTTAGATTATTACATGTCTATTTTTGTTTGTTTTATATAATCCTCTGGAATACATTGATTAATTACACTCTTAAAACCCATGCTAACAGGGGTGTCACAAAACACCAATAATGTCTTACTAAAGCATCTCTCTAGCTCAGCCTTGCCAGTCATGTAGCATGGGGATTAGTCTTGGTACTCAACTCGTATTTATCCTACTCCAAGACAACAGTTCTGGGGAACTTCCTCTGGGGAATAATACTCAAAGTAATAGGGTTGCCAGTCCCATCCATAGGCCTCTAGAAATCGACCTGTTTTAACATACCTCCAGTTGGGATCCAAGTAGAGCTTACTATCAGTTACATCGCCTGCACTATCTGAAATAGGGAGCATATAGGGATCATTATCTTTCCAAAAGATTCCAGAGTGGCAGATCCGGCATGACCCTGACTCTAATTTCCACAATCGCACGCTGCTCCCTTAAATGTGTTGAAAAGGGAACCCGCTGACTCCATTAAGTCAGACCAGACTTTCACTCTCTCCTCAGGTTCTAATACATGCAGTTGCGTAACAGATGATGGATCACATAAAGATAGGGGTTCTGTAATAGCATAGCACTCATAATAGATCTGATCATAATTGTGGAGCATCTTTGTGCTAGCCGGTTCTAACATATCAGGTACGGTTTTGCAGACATAATTCTTGCTTGAATGATCTGCGGGAGCTTGTTGTGCACCATCAGTGAGTCACAGTGGTAGGAGAAGATTGCACAGGTCCTCCAATAAACTCTGGTAGTGGCTGTGAATGAGTTGTGATATCTCGTGTTCTCATCTGTCTAAGGACTCAATTATCATAAAGAGTATGGACAGATATCCTTTAATGAATCTTTATAAGCACATAGATACCTCCTGTGATTGGTTCACCTTGTGCATTGCTATTTCTTCATTAAAGTATATTTAAAGAATGAAGCAAATTAGGTAATAGAAGTAAATTGGAATGTTGTTTAAAATTGTATTCTCTACCTTAATCATGAAATAAAATGTTTGGGTATAGTGTCTCTTTAATTGGCACCCTCAACCTAATTCACCAGCTTAATATGACACAGTTCTGTAGTGAAACAAGTGTTGGCAGGAATAAGTATAGTGTACAGATGTCAATACAATACACAGAAACATATCTGGGCATAGTATAGAGAGGTATTAGCAGGATCGTAATCCCAACAAAATAGTCCTTATAAGGAAAACTTCCAAATGCACCAGCCACTGCAAATGTAAAAGGTATATCCGTGTAAATATGTCACAAAATAGACATGCCCATGAGGGCAAGGAGAGGGGGACCCACAGGGAAATAAAATATAACTTTTATTAGGTATAAATTAATAATAAAAATAATGGTATATATGTGCATTTAAAACTTAGATTAATATCTGAAAGTGATGAGTTGGCAACCACACCGTGGTAAGGACAATCACTTAGTGTAGCAAATAACAAACTAAACTGGCCTCAGATAGGAGCATAGAGACACTCCTTGAAATGGAATACACTGCCATTATAGCCCTGCCGGATGGCAAGCTGAACTACAGATCCCCGGACCTGACAAAAAGCAATCTCAGACTCAGACTGTATTTGTTGTTGAAATAACAAGTAGAAAAATAAAAATGTTTTTTTTTAAACACTAGTTCAAGTTCAAGACTCAACTCACTCAGTTACTCTATATAAAAAACTGCAGGCCTGCAGCAAAAATCATTAAAATATCTGCCCACAAACTGTCAAACAACTTACTGAACTAATATAATATAGTAGTATAACATTTAATCAGTAACTATGTTCTACTAGATAGATAATAGAATACTAGTAGTTAGTGACTGTGAATCTAAAGTTAAGTTCTAAACTCTATTGCTAAGCTAAGCTAAGCTAAATGTAATAATGGCTAACTCTAACTAACTCACTTACTGTCTATTATTAGCCTAAGGCTATTTGCACACTGCAGCAGCAAATATGACTGTGTTGATGGCTGCCAGCAGGCAGCAAAACAAAATCGTTTTTTGCAGTTAACAGATTTTTGCACAACAGAGCTGAATCTAAAGTTAAGTTCTAAACTCTATTGCTAAGCTAAGCTAAATGTAATAATGGCTAACTGAACTCTAACTCACTCACTGTCTATATTAGCCTATATTTATTAATTAGCTTAAGGAGCCCTAAGGCTATTTGCACACTGCAGCTCAGGCTCAGCAGCAGCAAATATGACTGTGTTGATGGCTGCCAGCAGGCAGCAAAACAAAATAGTTTTTTGCAGTTAACAGATTTTTGCACAACAGAGCTGAATCTGCAGCAGCAAATATGACTGTGTCGACTGTTGATGGCTGCCAGCAGGCAGCAAAACAAATTTGTTTTTTGCTAACAGATTTTTGCACAACAGAGCTATGCAAAACGCCTCCTCTCCACAAAGATTTTCGCGCCATTGAGCCGGGAGGAGCCTCGTGGGGACCATCACGTGAGCCAGGGAGCCCTCTCAGCCTATCACACAGTCCGGATCGATAGGCTGGGGGAGGAGACAGAGCACAGGCTGAACGACCGCACAGTTCAGCCTGTGCGATTATGCCTCTATAGGCATGAAGCTGGGGAGGAGCTACGCCTGCACAGTGAATACATTGCGATCACTGTGCAGGCATATAGAGCTCCTTACCGCACGTGCGAGTGGGGGGTGGAGACTGGAGCCTGACTGTCAATCTATGACTCACAGACTCAGCCTCTCTCAGCCCCCTCAAGCAGCAGTGCGACGAGCGCCGTGGTGCTGTGGTGTGTGTGACGTCACGGACGTCAGCACACACTGAAGTGTCCACCCGGTCCTGCCTCCTGCCTAATAAACTCAAATGTACCTGGTACCAAAATGAAAATATCTGATGTGATAGCATTGCAAGCAGCTTAAGCTGGCATCATGATCATGATACTGATAGTATACACTGCACACTGCACAATAAATATAATAAATACAATATAAAATAATATACATAAAAAATAAAAAATAAAAATTTTCATATTTTTTTTCCCTGCTCATTTTTTTTTCCTGCTCATTTTTTTTTCCTGCTCATTTTTTCCCCCCTCCTCTGCACCCTGGGGGTTCACGTGTGACAGTGCACATATGGAGGAGCCTCCACTGCCCACCCCAATACTAGCATGAGATGTAGACAATGCTGCCCAAGGGTACGCACACAGTTTGGACCAACAGTGATTACTGTGTCACCGCGAACAGAGGCAGGTCTAGAGTTAAATACTATGTTCATACAAGTAATTCGGAGCTATTTAGCAATTAATACAGACAGCTGCAGGACATCAAACAATACACAGTTAAATA